>NW_024081564.1:594276-637881 GCF_003009895.1 Hyaena hyaena | reverse complement strand
GGAGGGGTGCGGGTGGTCAGGTGGGGTGCGGGTGGTCGGGAGGGGTGCGGGTGCTCGGGAGGGGTGCGGGTGGCCAGGTGGGGTGCACTTGTGGCCACCGAGAAGGGCAGTGGAGGCTGCATTTGACACTCACCAGCCTGGGACTGGGAAAGCATGGGGCTCAGGTGTGGGAGGGACAGCCGGGAGGAGGGGCCCTTCTCTGAGCCAAGGGCGAGCCGGAGGGCACCGAGCCGCAGCAGCCACCTGGGCCGCTGGGGGAGCAGCCGGCGGCTGCGCCATGTCCCGAGGCCAGTTCTCCACCCCTGGGAAGCTGCTGGCTCCGAGCGGTCCCGGGGGGTCGGGCACGGGGCCGCCGCCTGGCTCCCTGTCCCTGTCCTGCTCCCGCCGCGGGCTTGGCCGGGCCGCCTCTCCGGGTTAGTGCACTTGTTCACGACTCCTGTAGAAAACGCTGTCCTTCTAGTTTGTCAATGGCCTGCTTTCGAGAAGCCCTGAAGACGCTGCCCGGGTGTGGGCGGGGCGTGTTTGTGGGGCCCTCCCCGCTCCCTGCGGGCATCAGCACGGGCTCCCGCCCCCCCCTCAGGAGGGGCGCCCGTCCTCCGGGGACGGGAGCTGGGAGCAAGGAGCTTCAGAACGCGCCCGGGCCTCGTAGCCGTACCGAGCCCGTCAGCTTCTGGGAGGTTCTTAGCCCGTGACAGTCGTGAGGCTGTGAGCTGGAGCCACACCCTCATGGCAGTAGCTTGCCCGTCAGCCCCCTGCCTGTCCCCTCAAGATCCCCACGGTGGGGAACGGGGCTCCCGGGAGTCTGTGTCAGGCCTCACGGCCACCCTCTCCCTCAACACGCTTAGCTGAGGCCTACGGGTGGACGCTTGGGGCCTCAGCTCTGGGGGGGGGGTGTGTGCCCGGACAGTCCCTAGGGAGCTCCCGCTGGGCTGGGGGTCGGTCTCAGTCCCACATGGGGGTCTGCAGGCTCCGGCGGCCCCAACCCGCCCCCACCCCCACTTCTGTTGTCCTCAGCCACCAATGCCTGGGCCCGAGCCCCCACCCCGGCCCAGCTCGGGACAGAGGGCTTTGACTCGGTGCTGGGCATTTTAGGAAGGTGCCGTCCTGTGAGCTGCACACCAGGCCCGCGCCGTGGAGACGGCTGGGGGCTGAGAAGGGGGCGAGCCAGGGCAGGCTCTGCTTGGTCCCCCCACCCCTGGAAGCGAGCACCCGCACTCGCCGGTTCACGAATGGAATATTTTTACAGACGAGTGCGGATGTGGTGGGATATAAAGCAGAGAAGGTGTGTTTTTTCAGACTGTCTGATGTTAAAGGTTGCAATCAAGTTTGCAAAGGCAGGGAAGTTGGGGAAAAGGCACGGTGGAGATGCAGTAAATTTTGCTCAGAACAGGAAAAAGAGCAGCGTGATGGCGAAGCCGATAATGGGAGAGAAAGAAAGTCTATTTCCTGCTCAGGACAATCAGCCTCGGCGGCAGAGCTGGAGAAAACAGAGTCTAGAAGCAGGACAGTGGTGATAAGAGCCCCGGGCAGCCGGGGGCAGGCTTCACGCCCGAGCCCGAAGGACGTGCACGGAGGAGCCGCGAGGGACAGGAAGTAGCAAGAAGAGAGCGGGTCAGGAAGTGGCGGCGGGGCAGGGCGGTGACGTGAGTGCGCGGGGGCAGGCACAGGAGGGGCCTCTCAGTGCAGGCGAGGAAGGGTCCGAGCGCGAAAGCAGACGCAGACAGGGCGAGGCTGGGCGCAGGAGGGAGGGCGGGGCGGGGCGCAGAAACCCGGGGAGACTTTGCGTTCGTCACTTCCACTGCGACGCTGTTCAGAGCGGAGAGTGGGGGACTTGAAGCCAGCTCGCTGCCTGCTGGGCGGCCATGAACCTTCTGTCCAGGATGACACGCATGGTGGAGCTCCCGGGGGATGGCGGGCCACCTCCAGGGACGCACCAGACCCAGGCCCTCGGGCTCAGGCCTCTGCCCCAATCACTCCAGACCGGCATTTCTCATCGAGGCCCCCGCTGTGAGTGTCCTGGAGGACACTGAGACACGGCTTGCAGCCCCCCCCCCCCACCGCCCCCGTGTCCCTGGCACCGATGGGGAAGCCCTCGGGCTGCGGGTGGCCTCCTCCCAGCCGGCACGGCCGGTACCCTCCGTCCTGCAGCTGCAGGGCAGTGCATCCTGCGAGCCTGAGGGTCGTGCGGGGCTCTCCTGCACTCAGGCCTCAGGACGAGACCCCAGCCCCGACAAGCCGTGCCTGCAGCCTTGTGAGTCGGGCACCCGGCTGAACCCTGCCCCTACGCCCGACCCACGGAACCTGAGTCCCAGCGCAGCATGTTTAAGTCACTGCCTGTGTAGTACTTTGTTACACAGCCGCAGGAAACTAAGGCAGGTATCACAAGCCCCCCGCCCCCCTGCCTTGAAGGACCTGGCTTTCCTTAAATACCCATCATACCTCGGTTTTCTTAGATAGACATAACCATCTCTAATATGCACACAGGCATGAGCGTGCAGAATGCCACAGGGCCATGTGCGCCGAGAGCGACCTCTACGTTAGATGAAGTAAGACCATGCTCCTAGGTCTGAGTTTTTAGACCTCCGTCTCAGGCAACTTCTGCCCAGCCTCCCAGCCCCAGATCCTGACGGACCCACACTGAGCCTCTTTCTTTCTGGAGTGAAAGCCTTTGCCTTGGTCACCTGCCTTCCTCGGCCCCTTCTCCTGGGGGCCTTCCCACCATGACCCCATCTCCCCGTGCGGACGTGTGCGGGCCTCTCCCTTCACGGCTCACACCGTCGTTGACTCTGAGGAACATGGGGGAGTTCAGCGCAGCAAACTCTTACCGCCGGTGGGCTGTGATCAGGGGCCAGGTTTGCTCCGGGACAGAAGTGAACACGATGTAACTCTGGCCTCCTGGGCTGGGTCGGCTGGGGAGGGGTGTGGCAGGTGTACAGTGTGAGGACCCGGCCCTCCACTCACCTCCCTCCACTCACCTGCCTCCTGCCTCCGTGATGCCCGTGTCACCCATCTCCCCAGTATGTGGCCCACCCGAATGCTCTTGTTTTTGGCTTCTTCTTTGAGCGACATGAACGGTACCCCAAAACTGCATTGCCAGCCCCAGCATACTGCTCGACGTTGTCTAGGGACTAAGGCCTGAGGCGAGTTATAACCCATCTAAGCATGTTCTGTTTTTTACGACAGGTCTCACCTTCTCGGGGGAGTCCCAAAGGACAGCAACAGAGAACGTGGAGCGGAACTGCGCACACGTGGGGGGCTGCCCTCCTCGCCAGACGGCCACGCTCTGGGTGCCGCCTGGGAACGTCAGGTGCGGCCAACAGCAGTCGCAGAATCGCCCAAAGAAAGGTCGGCGGGAAGCGCGCCCACTGCACAAATGTGGCGGAAACCAAGAGCTCTTGGAGTGCAGAGAGCACTTCCAGGCGCTTTGCGGGGGGCGAGGCCACAGGAGCAGAGGCAACGCGGTGGCGGGGCCTTCTCCCTGGCACATCCTGGCAGAAGCCAGGCGGGGCGGCCTGCCCTGGCCCGGGTCCAAACTGCTGAAGCACCAGGCACACAGCAAGCGCTCAGGGTCTCCGCCTTGGTGGGCGGCTGGTGGGTGAAAACACACCGCATCATCCCTGCCTGCCCTTGGGCCTCAACATTTGACAGAGCCCAAGCATCATGGGTAATTGGGAAGATGACCTTGAAGTATGAGTGGGAAGAAGGTGACCCAGGGTGAGGGCCTGGTTTCATGGTGGCTTCTGTGAGCCAGGGCATTTGGTGGGGCAGCAGTGAAATGTGGGCAGTGGGGAGGCTTGGGCCAGTCTGGCCACAGTCATGAAGAAGGTTGGCCCAGGGTGGGTCTGGGCGGGAGGATGTCACTGGCCAAAGGACATGGGCCAGTGTCTCCCTGTTTGGGCTGTCATGATGTGGTGGTCACCCCGGCACAGGGCCTGGGGACCACGCTGGGATACCTTGTGTGGCACCTGGGGACCATGCTGAGTCACCTCACGTGGGGCCTGGGGACCACGCTGGGATACCTTGGCCCAGGGGTGTGGGGACTGATCCAAAGGGACCACTGTATTGTGCATCCCTGTCCCAGGCAGGGGAAGGAAGTCACTGTCCATAGTCATGAAGGAGCCAGTGACATCTACAATACTAATTCCTAGTTGATAGACTAGTTGGTTAAAATGAAATGCAACCAGCAAACACACAGAGGTGAGGGTGTGTCTGCCGTCACCCTTGTAGCGCAGCCTCCTTCTCTGCAGGCTCCTCTGAGGGGCCCCCTGTTCTCATCACAAACCCGACGGTCTGACCCGCTCTCCTTCACCTTCTCCTTCCCAGGGAAGGGCCAGCTCAGCTGCCAGACAGGTATGTGGTCTGTATGTGGTCTGCGTGCGGCTGGGACCAGCGGGCTGGGGAGATGCAGCAGCCAGGCCTGGGTCCCTGAGGGCAAGGAGAGCAGGTGGCTCTGTGGTCCCCAGTCCTTAGGCCCTGCAGAAAGGTGAGGGCCGGGGCCTGGGGTGGCGCTCGGCGTGCGGACCCGCGGGCCATCCAGGCAGGTAGATGTGATGGCAGGTGGCTGGGGCCTCGGGGTGGCATGGGGATGCTCTGTGACGAGCTTGCTGACGGGACGTGCCGGCCTCCACGGGGCCGCTCCAAAGGACTTCGTCAGACGGTACAGAGGCTTTCACAAGCCCCAAGTCCCTGACTGTATGGACCATTTACAAAATTGAATTCCACAGACTAAAGGCCTTAGCAGAGAAAACCAGAGTCCAAAAGCAGTAGAAACAGGAGAGTATTTTCATAATCTTGCGGTAGGGAGCCCTTCCCGGGTGGCACAGAGAAGCCAGGTGGTGTAGAGGACACACAAGTGAACACGCTGCTTCCGTGGCACCAGAGGGGCAGCCACAGACGTGGCCAGCGTGGACAAGAGCCGGAACACACCTCTGCTAGCAGCAGGAGAAAGGTACTTCCTACATCTTAGAAAATGTGCGTGGCTGACAGGAAATGGCCACGTAACATCAACAATTTATAAAGCAGAAATGCAAATGACTCACAACTGTTTGTAAACGTCCCCATCTGCCAGATCAGGGGACCGCCGGGGGAATGCCGATTTCCCTCTCGGCCGGGACGTGCAGTCTCCAACTAGCCACCATGAGGCCACTTCTCGCAACTTCTTTCCGAAGATGGCACATCGGATGGAGCAGGCATTTATTTCGTGGCCCTGACTGGATTTAAATTGCACGTGTTCCGTGACCCATCCGCCCCTCCCCACTGTGTGCCCGCTGTGTTCCAGCCGCGCCTGGGCCTGGCAGGCGGGCGGGCGGGCGGGGGCGCTCCGGGTGACACACGCGCTTGTCTGTGGGCTTTCAGGGCCTCTGAACTGACTCAGAAGTTAACCAGAGGAATAATTTCCCCCTAATGTTTGAGTACATCACGGATATATAGATCCAAGTCTTTTAAAAATACACATTATACATTTAATATACATTAAATTGGTATTTTTAACATTTAAAAATTATATATAATCAATGTTCTTATCTAGGCTTCTCGGCAAAAGCTTTCTTGTATTGGGTGAAGATTGACAGTAATTCCTAGTGTTGCTTTAAGCAACTTACCCGGTACTATGAGCCTGGGTTGTAAGTGCAGAGATCTCGGAGGCCAGGGCGGCGGCGCACCCGCCCCGCCTGCCAACCGCTGGCGCCCGGAGCCGCGACGCGCGGGGCACAGGAGGCTGGGGCCCCACACAGGCGCCTCCCGCTAGTTCTCAGGCGGGCAGCACGTGTCACCGAAAAAGCCCTCAGTGCCAGCGTCTCCAGGGCCTTGGGGGCACAGGCCGCTGGCAGCGACCAAGTCCACTCAGGCCAGACGAGGCGTGGGGCAGCCCGGGGCGCCCTGGAGGAGCGCCCAGCACCCGAGCAGCCCTGGGAGAGGAGCTCGGACCGGGACGGCCCCGCAGAGCGAGACCCCGGCCCGCGCTTGGCTCCGCCCCCTGCGCCTGAGTACAGGCCAGCGCTTGGCTCCGCCCCCTGCGCCTGATTACAGGCCAGCGCTTGGCTCCGCCCCCTGTGCCCGATTACAGGCCAGCGCTTGGCTCCGCCCCCTGCGCCCGATTACAGGCTAGAGCTTGGCTCCGCCCCCTGCGCCTGATTATAGCTGGTGTTTTTCATATCATAGTTCTGAAATAGGCCTTTTTAATAAAAATGTGGGGGTGGAAACGGGCACTGAGGGAGGGCACTGGCCTGCACGCGGTGCTGCTCGTGTCCGCTCCGTGGAGACCTGCCCTCAGTGAGCGGGAGGAGCGGGACGCGGGCCGCCGAGGGTTTCAGCGCAGCGACTGGCTGACAGGGGCCGGGGCGGCGGCCCGCGGGGGTGGTGGCAGCTGCGGCTGCGGGGCCCCGGAGCCGGGCGCTGGCGCCCCGCGGCGGGCTTCCGTGTGGGGTGCGTGTGGGCCTCACGGCGGCGGCAGAGAAGCAGCTGGCAGCCGGCGAGCCTGCCGCGCGTGGCTCCTGGGGCCCCCCTGACAGGCCGCCGTCCTGCCTCCAGGAGTGGGGGACGCTGCGCCGGGGCCCAGACTCCTTGTGGTGTCGCCATCCCTGCAGCCCCCCAGCTACGGTCCCGGGGTGTCTGCGGGCTGAGCTCCCCGGCGTCCCTGCAGCCACACTCCCTCTTGCCCTCAGCGCCCCACACCTCCCGGCCTAGAGTGGCCTCGACGCCCACGGGTCCTCCTTGGCGCCCCTGCTTCTCCACCTTGCCTCTGTGCTGGTGCGGCGAGCCCCCTCGCCTCACCCCTGCAGCCGTGGGTGCGCCTGCTGCTCTGCAGCCTCCCAGGGCTGCACTGACCCGCTTTCTTCTTCCTACCCGCCAGGCTCAGCGGTGCGGCTGGACCTGCACCCTCCCCTGGGCCCCATGCGTGCGGCTTCTGCTGAGACCGTCAGCTTCCTGAGGGCGAGGAAACACGCCCTGGGCCTCTGGTCTTCCTAGCGGCTCCCGGCAGAGCTCCAGTCCTGAGGGGGCCCCACGTGGCTGCCTCAGGGCAGTGGGTGACGGCGGGACCGTGAGGGCCCTGTGCCCCGAAGCTAAGGCTCTGCGTGGGTGTAGAGCCAGGCTATGCAGCGGAGAGGAGATGCGGGCCCCTCGAGCTCCGGCTGATGGCGCCGAGCCCCGCCATCCGGCCCCACGGCCCAGCTCCTTCTGGTCGGCTGGCCTCTCGCTTCCCACGAGAACGAGTCACCCCCCGCCGCCGTCCCTGGGCTGGGCAGACACTGTATCCCGTGTGGTTTTCTATGTGAAACGCACCCTCTATGATCTGCTGTAAATATAAGTAATTAGTATAAAGACAGTTGGAAACACTTCATTGAAAATGCAAATGAGATTAATGACATTGTCCTGGTCACCAGCGACTTCTCAGACGTTTCACTTAGTTGTATTCTATTTTCAGCAAATGGAAAGATTAATTCATGGCCCTGTCTGTACAATAGGCTCTTGGTGTCTTGGGCCTGAGAAGGAAAAGTGGGTCGTCCAAAATGTAGCACAATGATCTTGCGGGAGCCCAGGCATGGAACAATTCAAGAAGCATTTTACTCCAAATGTCTTTTATTCTTCTATAAAGACATGGTGTCATAAACAGACAAGGACAGGCTCTTGAGTCATCATGGGTCTTTTGTTCAATGCGTACTTATTGATGTCCATGCTGGGCCAGGCATATGTGCACGAAATAGGATCCTGGCTCTTGAGAAAATCACACTGTGGTTGGGAGATGGAGCAGAAACAGAACAAAGCCAATAAATATTGTGTTAAGCGGGAACTGCGGAAAAAATGGTGGGAGCAGATCGTGGGGAAGCGTGGAGTCTGAGGAATGAGGGAGGCCTGGCCCGGAGGCGATGGGCTGGGGAAGGGCGAGACCGGCTGGCAGGCTTGGGGTGCAGGCCAAGTGGGGCGCAGACCTGGGCTGTGGGAGCCAGGGAGGGCCCCAGCTTCCAGCTGTTTCCCTCGGGCTCTGCGACTCCCCTTCAAGTGGGCGCCACGACCTCGAGTGCCTCCGTGGCTGTGCGTGGCACGCTGGTCTTCAGAAGCGAAAGGGGTGCCGCAGCGCTGCCGTCCCCAAAATAGCCCCTTTGTTCCCAGCACCGGCTGACATGGCAGCCTGTGATTTGGGCTCTGGAAACGCCCACACAGACACACTTTCCTCTTAAATGTTCATCGATGGGGAAAGCAGGGCCCTGGGGAGGGTCAGCTTCAGGGCCTCAGCTAATCCCGGTGAAGGCTAAAGCCCTCTTTCCGGGGGACAGCAAAGCCCTGGGGGAGCGCTCACGACCCTTGAGTCTTGGTCCCCGTGAGAGGAAGGAGCATAAACCCACACCCTGATCAGCGGCTCCTTCCCACAGATTGCTGGGAGCTTCTGGAAATATTGGACATTCTGAACTCTTACACAGAGTTATTTTAAGGTGTGTAATTAACTGAGAATACTACATAATACACATCAGCTTTGAAGTCCGGGGACTTTTTTTGAACATGGAGGATTTGGATTACTCACCGCAAAGTCGGTATACCGCCCCTGAGATGATTTGTGTCCCGTTTTCTCTCTAGGGACACATATGAGTCTTCAAGGTACATTTACCTCGAGTCCAAATGCTCTTATTTTTCCCAGTACGTCCCGGATTGTCCTGTTCGTGCTCAGGCCCTCCCGTCCGAGAAACGGGGAGACAGTAGCAGCCGCCGGCTGGGCCATTGAGGACGGATGTGCTGACTTGGGGGTGCGTGGGGTTATGCGTGGCTCCCAGGAAGCAGAAACCTGAACGATGAATCAGCAAAACCTTCCTTGTGATTAGTGTTTTCAGTCCACTAATGAATTCAGTAAAAAGTGGTTTGTCACTTTTGTGCGCAGCCGCAGTGGTCGATGCTGGATCTGACCTGCAGCGTCCCTCTTCCGGCTGCGGGGGACCCAGAGGCCCGAGGGTCCTGCCTTGTGCCCTCCGCTCCCTGGCTCTCGCCGGATCGCTAGCCGAACAGCGCCTTCCCCATCGGGAAGGGGCTCGTCTGCACTTTCTATCAAAACTCACTGCCGCCCACCAAGATTCGCTTTTTCCTCCTGAGTCGACCAAGGAGGCTCACACAGGGCCTCACACTGAGCCATCCAATCCTTCTCTTCCTTAAGCCTGATTCTCTGGGAGGGAATCTCTACTTTGAGTCGGCTCTTAGACAGGCAGCTTCAGGCGGCCGGCGTGCCAGCGCCCCCTCCTCATTAATGCTCTGGGTCCCAGACGACTGAGGCGTCCTAGACACTGAGAGGGAGACCTGTGAATAAATGTGTGCCGTCGAATGTCCCACCCAAGCCATTCCCGTCAAGTCCACAGAACAAACCCTGCTGGTTGCATAACGACAGTGCTCGTGTCTGAGTCCTTTAGGGCAAACTCCCCACACTTTATAAAGTGCGTGTCCTGGAAGGAGATAGGTGCCCACCGCCCACCTGTGCACAGGCCCTACCTGGGAACGAAGCTGCCACGGGGCTTCTGCAAATGGCCCGGAGCTTCTGAGGCCTCGTACGCACGCTGTAGGCACACTTCCATGAAAACTGACGGGGAGGATGGAATTAAAGGAAAATCAAACAGATCTATGATTCAGTAAATATGATGAAAACCACACACAAGTCACACATTCGGGGCGATGAGGCCCAGCTCCCCTGGGCACGTGGTGACCGCGTCTGGCTCTGGCAGCCCTGAGCCGCCCTGGGTGAGCCACTCACCTCTCTGCCTCTTCCTAAGACAAACGAGAGGGAAAATGCCTATTTCACAGGGATGTGGCAAGGCCAGCGTGTCCTCTGTGAAGCCCTGTCCACGCTTGGCCCTCGTTGCTGGAGGTTCGAGGGGGTCTGAGCTCACGTGAGCTCCTTTCCCTCTGACACATGTCAACATCAGCACTGGAGACGGCACCAGGTGCCAGCTGTGTGCTGGGGCTTTTATTCAGGGCAAGGGATGACCCAGGGGTCTGTGCCTATCTCAGGGACAGCATGGGGGGGGGCAGCTCCTCCTACTGCTGCTGCTCCTCGTGCTGCTGCTGCTCCTCGTGCTGCTGCTGCTCCTCCTGCTGGTGCTGCCCCTCGTGCTGCTGCTTCTCCTCCTGCTGGTGCTGCTCCTCGTGCTGCTGCTTCTCCTCCTGCTGGTGCTGATCCTCATGCAGCTGATGCTGCACCTTGTGCTGGTGCTGCTCCTCGTGCTGCTGCTTCTCCTCCTGCTGGTGCTGTTCCTCATGCAGCTGCTGCTGCTGCTCCTGCTGCTGCTGCTCCTTGTGCTGGTGCTGCTCCTCATGCTGTTGCTTCTCCTCCTGCTGGTGCAGCTCCTCGTGCTGGTGCTGCTTCTCATGCAGCTGCTGCTCCTCCTGCTGCTGCAGCTGCTCCTCCTCCTGCTGTTGCTTCTCCTCGTGCAACTGCTGCTCCTGCTGCTGCTGCTCCTCTGCTGGTGCTGCTCCTCCTGCTGCTGCTCCTCCTCTCCCTCCCCTCTTGCCCGCCCTCTCCCTCCCACCTCCTCCTCTCTCTCCATCCCCCCTCCCTCCACCTTCACTTCCTCCTCACCCACCCCTTCCCCTCCGCTCTCTCCCTCCCCCGCTGCCCCCGCTGTCCTGGCTCTGAGCTCCAGTGCTGAGGAGAGGCTGGGCCTCGGGGAACGGAGCATCCGCTGTGCTGGGCGAACAAACTCTGCAGACCTGTCTGGCCCAGGGGTCAGGAGGTCGCTGCAGGCGGGAGGGGCCCGGGCAGCAGATTGGGAGCCCCCTGCCCCTCCAGCATCATTTAGACAAACAAGCAGATGGCAGGTGTCAGCGGGGACAAAGAGCCATCTGTGCAGCGAGGCTGCCCCGCCATTCTCTCACAGGCAACTTCATGAAAGCCGCGACTTGAGGCAGCGCTGCCGCACGGCCAGCAGGCCTCCCTGGACTTCTAAGGCTCGGGCAGCGCTGTGCCTGTCCTCTGCCCGGAGGCCACCAGGCCAGGCTCAGGCTGCAGGGCCCTGGGGCGGCCGCGTTCACAACAGGACCCTTGTTTGCTCTGAGGGCGCGTCCACACAGGCAGGGCGGCCTCAGATTAGGTTGATGGAATTTGTCCTCTGAGTGGCCCCCTCCCCTCTCCCCTGCTCCCCCCCCATCTCCTTCTCTCTCTGGAGCGCCTGGTGTGTCTTCTGGCACATCCCCTCCGGCCGGTAAAGGCAGCCTGAGCAGGAGCCCAGCTCCGCCCCTCTCACCCACGCCCCCTGCTTCTGGGGCTCAGGCCTCGGGAGGGTGGACGTTTCCCCACATGGAATGAGGCTGTCAACCAACCAGGCGACACCCAAAGGGGCAGCAGAAGCAACCGAGCACCACGTCCTTGACCTTCTGTCTGGGACACGACACCTTCAGCGTGGCTGCTGGACTCGGCTGTGGATGAGGGAAGGCAGAGGCCCCGCCGCGGCTGGGCTCACTGTCGGGGGGCGGGGGGAGGGCACACCCTTCCGTGCAGACACACTGGCACCTGGCGTGGTTTCCCAGGCCTCGGGTCCCAGAGCTGCGGCCCCTCGTCATGGCCTCGACCCAGACACACAACCTCTTCCTGTGTCCTGGGGCCTGACCCAGGTCCCCGTGGCCAGAGCCATGTTGGCCACCTCACTGCCACTGGTGAGAAAGGACACTGAACATTTCAACTCCTGCCCATCCATATTCATGTGAAATAGGACAGAAGCAAGTCCCTGCAGAAATAAAATTAAAAATGCAAAGACAGAAGTATAAGCCCCCAATTTATTTACTATATTAAACAGACAAGAAACTGTATTCCCAGTAGTAAAATGAGAACAAAAGTGACACAGGAAACGTGGGGAATCTGGGGACAGCCTGCACTCGCTGGGGCAGCAGTACCTGGTTAGTGAGCGTCACGGGGGGTTCTCACCCCACTCACGCCCGCGGGGACCCCAGTCACAGCCGAACAGAATGCTGCGCGCCAAGCAGTTTCTGAGTAAGTGCCCATGCACGCACACCTGCGTGGCGCCGTGTTAGCGGATTTCTATGTGACAAATGACTTGGCTTTTGCTCGGCCGGCCCGACGAGGTGAGGGGCCTCTCCGGAGCTGTGGGGGCGCAGTTCGGACGGCACTTCTGCGGCCCTTTCCCACCTGCTCCGACCAGACATGTGGGGACAGAGCGGGGGGTGTCCCCTGACTGCCCATCCACATGCTTCCTCAAGGCATCTCCATGCAGCTCAGTGTTTCCTGAGTGTCCTTCTGAAGTTTATGAAAGAATTTATTTCAAAACAGGAAACTGAAGTTTGTTTTCTCTTGAGAATAAACCAGATCAAACACCAAAATATTCCTGATTAGTCCAGAATTCAAAACCCAAGAGGTTTTATCAAGTTCTAAAATAGTCCCAAAGTATTTTCTCAAAGGCATCATGAGAAGCAAGACCAGCAGACGGAGGTGGTTGAAAGACCCCGACCTTTCACCCTTGAACCCTGGCCAGGAAAAACGAAACAAGGAAAAACCACTTCTGCGGTTGAAGGAATGTTTTGTTGTTTTTTTTCCTAGAGGTTTGCCTGCCTATCTTCCGAGCGCTGCAGAGTCTGACCACGGGCAGTCCTGGCGAGGCGGCGGGGAAGGCCCCCCTGCCCCGGCGTCTCCTGCTTCGGGGCCTTTGCTGTGTCTCCAGAGGAACAAAAATAACTAACACGGCCCTAGATGCCAGGACACCCCACGGGGCCCTGACGTCAGACAGCTGGCTCCACAGGATCCCCAGGGACACAGTGGGGGTCCCCGTAGGGCCAGCGCCCGGCCACACATGTTCCCAAACCTGTCTTGTCCACGCCCTTGGAGGTGAGAGGTGGCCGCCCTGAGGGGGTCATCTCGGTGACCCTTGCTGAGAGCTCCCAGGGCTGACTGCTTACTGCCCACCCAGCCTTGCCCAAGCCTGGGGCTCTGACGCCCCTGGTGCAGCCAGCACAGCCCCCCATGGGGACCCCAGGAGGCAGAGGGGCTGCTGTGTCCAGCCGCCAGGCTGCATTCCTGCCCCACCCATCTCCCCTCTGTCCTGACGGCTGTGGCCTGAACTGAGTTCCGGGGTGACCGGGTCAGAAGAGGCCCCGAGGGCCACGGTGCTGAGTCCTGGCTCGAGGCCTCGGTGCCTCTGCAGACCCTGGTCCTGGGTTTCGTGTCACCCCCGAGGCGCACTCTAACCGGCTCAGACTTCGATGCCAGGCTTAAAACCCCAGGGTCTTTCCTTGCACGAAGCCTCCCCCGCCCCAGGCTTCCCCCGCCCCCTCCCTGCCTCGTGCCCGAGCGCGGCTGTGGCGGAGCAGGGCCCACGGACATGCACACCTGCATGTGCGGATGGGGCGCGGGTGTCCCTACCCGGAGTGGGCGGGGTCGGCATCACAATCCGGTGACAGCCGCACTCGTGCCCGCACAGCGTGTTATTAACCTCAGGTGTTGAGGAACATGCAAGAACACACAGAGGCCGTTTGGATTACAAGCCATTTTCTCTAAAACCGGGATGAGGACACCCATTACGTGAGTCTCAAGGACGCCCCTCCCGTGGGATTAGCCGGGCGGCCAGGCCCTTCCGTTCAGCACACGCTGCTCGCCCGGCTACGCTTTGCTGAACAGGGGCTCCTTGGACCAAACAGAAATGAGCTGTGGCCCCCGACTTTGATCGTCTCAGGTTCCTGAGGTGAAAACAGGCAGATAAATAATAACAATAACATAGTAAGTATTGTGATGGGGCGAGGGCCACACGCCGTGGGGACTCTGGGGATCTGCGAGGCAGGCTTCCTGGAAGAGGCATATTTGAGATGAGTCACCCCGGGAGTCAGGGTCTCCCTGATGCCGAGGGGCTCTCGCCTGGAGCAGACCCGAGCTCAGGAGGCAACGAGGGGCCAGGCCCCTAGGCGCCGGGACCATGGGAGTCTAGGGGGGCAGAGGGGTCACCAGGGGCTGCGCACCACCTCGCAGGTTCTGTTCCAGGCTGACGGCCCAGCGAGGGGTCCTAACGGGGGAGGGCAGATGCCATTGTGTCCAGGGCTGAGTAGAGGTGACTGTGGTGGTGCAGGCGGGAGTCAGGATGTGGCTGCCTCGGTATCACACGGGAGGGGGGGGCAGGCTGGGGTGTTCATGAGGCGCGTCACTGTCGTGCAGAAAGGTCACCCTCTCTGTCTTTGTTGCCTGTGGGATGCCATGTTGGCAGCGGGATTTGCCTTACTCTGCGGGCCCACCAGCTCCCAGCGGAGGAACCGAGAGCGGTGAGCTGACCACCGACTCTCTTCTCCAAGGCAGGGGAGCATCCCCCTTTCTGACACATCGGTGCCCCACCACGGAGGCACAGCGGGAGCTTCTGGGGAAGAAGCCGGCGGGTTGAATGCAGTGGACAATCCCAAAAGCAGAGAGCCGGTGACCCAACAGTCAAATTCTATTTGTGCCTCTCTCCTTGCGATGTGCTTTTCCCATTTGCAAAATCAGTCAGAATAGTAAGTGGGATGTTTCAGAGAGACTTCATCTGCATTCATCAAAGGCAAGGTCATTTTCTGAACAAAAACTCTCTAGATAATTCTGTGAGTTATAGCAGCTGTCTGTCCTGAAAGGCAGGCTGTCCGGAGCCCAGAGCTCAGGAAGGGGGTGTGTGTGCGGCGGGCCGGCTGGACTGCCACACCCCCAGCTCCCTCTTCCTAAAAGTTATTGAGACAAACAAAATGAAACAATGTGTACAAAATTATTAAGATAGTATTTAACCCAAGGAAGGCGTTCAATAAAAGCTACTTTAACTGAGGGCCTCATAACACCCACCTGACAGCTTTGGGGACACAGTGGGACACAGCTCAATCTAAAGAGGCTGGGATGATGGTCTGTTTGCACCGCCGGTCATACAGCCCCGACTCATTACCAGCACAAGGTCATGGCCAGAAGGGAGAAGTAATCCGTACCCAGCAACCCAGCTGATCACCGGGAGACATTAATACCATTCACACGCCTGGGGCTGCCTGGGCCTCTGCACGCACGTGTGTCTGTGGATACACCTGAGCATGTGTGGCACGTGGTGTGTGTGCATATGTCACACGTAATGTGTGTTGCACACGGTGTGTATAGAGGTGTGTCTGCTGGTCGGCGGCACGTGTGTGGCATGGGCATCGGCCTGCTGAAGTGAGCATCCGTGGCAGGAGTCAGGACACGGAGGGAAGTCGTCTTGGGGACGATCTGAGTCGTCCTTCTGAGATTCTACAGTGCGTCCCTTTTATGTCAAACATTTGATCTCCAGCAAAGATGGCTGATGGCACAGGATGGCTGAGGGACGTGTGGCCCCCTCGCTCAGGGTTGTCCCCCGACAAGGTCCTAACCTGAGGCCACTGCCAAGGGCCGTGGGCACAGAGCCCCCCCACGCTGCACCCCAGAGCGGCCGGCAAGCCCTGGGGAGCGGCGCGCCCGGCTGGAGAGGGAGCAGAGTCCGCCCTTACCCCGGCTGCAGAGGGACACGCAAGTCCCGGTGCATGTGTTACATTTTAATTTAGTACGAGAATTATTATTCTCTTCAATTAATGCTAATTGCTTATAAGAAACACATTTCCTGAGGTTTTTCTCTGCAAATGATATGTGTCTAGTTACCCAGTGGCCACTCTTCAATAAATATGTTCTAAATAACTGACTGGTCTTCAGTGAACAATGCCCTAACAGGCCTTTTAACACGAAATGAAAAGCATGTTTTAGAGCAGCCATTGAAATGGTAGGAGGTTAGCATTTGGGGCCGCTCCTCCCGCCCACGTGGGCTCCTACATGGCTGACTTGATGCTATACTGACCCCAAAGCTGAGATCAAGGGCCACGAGCCGCCCTTGTGAGAGAGAGGCGGGGCCGGCCCAACACGGCCTGAGAGCCGGCACAGGGGCTCCCGGCGGGGAGAAAAGAGGGTGCACAGGCCGGCGGGGTACCCTCCACCACCCTCTCCATCCATTCGTTCTTCTGTGCACATTTTAATGCCGCTGCACGCCCGGCACCCCTCTGGGCGTCGGGGAAAGACGGACCTCCCTGCTCCCACAGAAGCCCTGTCGGCGCGGGAGAGCGCACAGACGGACGCGGGCGGTACGGGCAGTCGTGGTGCTGATGCGCCACCGAGGGAAACAAAGCGGGGCCAGGGCCTGAGGCTGGTGCGTGCGGGGCCTTGTCCTCCGGGATTCTGGGCACATCTCTACGAAAGGAAAGACGAATCTGGTCAGGACTCAGGTAGAGGACAAGCCAGCGACGGTCTGAGTAAGGAGGGCGTCGGGGAAGACAGGACCCACGAGGGACGGCCCCCAGCTGGCAGGCGAGGGGCTTGACAGGGAGGCAGAGGCCAAGCGCGCGGGGCCGCGTCAGCCTGATGGATAAAGTGGACTTATTTCAGTCTAAGCGTGGAGACCCGTCACAACTTGACTGAGGCTGGCCCACCTGCCTTGTGCGCCTGTTTGAGGTGTGTAAGTCGCTGGTTTTCAGGGCGGCCCAGAGCCACCGTCCGGGATCTGAGACTAGTTCTCTTGTCCTTGGTCCTCGCCAAACCCCGGCCGAGAGAGTGAGTCGACAGCTTCTGGCTGTATGGCTTTTCATATTCTCGACATTTCGTATAAATGGAGTCATGGTACGTGGCCTATGTGACTGGCTTCCACTCAGCACAGTGTTCTCAGGGTTCACCCGTGCAGAGGCGTGAATCAACACTCCGTTCCTTCTTACCGGCCAGATAACATTCCCTCGAGCGCACACCCCATGCTGAACTTGTCACTCCCTCACCTGAGGGGCACTTCGGTTGCGTCCACTTCTCAGCCACTGTCAGTAATCCCGCAGCCCTGGGACTGCGCTACATTTGTGCACGTGGTTCCGTGGCAGTGATATTTTCATTCTTCTTGGGCATACTTCTGCAGGTGACTTTCTGGGTCACTTGGCCTTTGCGAAGCTGCCAGACTGTTGTGCTAGGGTTTGAAGTAGGGGTCCAATGTGACTTAATTTGCAATCTTTTTACAACACCCAGCATGGATTCTGTGTGCAGGAATCTGGAGAGGGCATGGCAGGAGCTGGTTTGTTTCTGCCCCATCACATCTGCGAATGTCTTGGTAGCTAAGAAGACTTGAATGGTTGAGGTATGGAATGATCTGGAAGTTTCTTCATTCATAAGCCCGGGTCTGCCTGGGCTGTGGTCTGGGGCACCTACTCACGTGCTTCCTCGTGGCATGGTGGCCTTGGACCAATTGGACTTCCAACATGGCAGCTCAGGGCTCTAAGACTCAAATTCCCCGATTTGTTTTAAAGTGTGCCGGGGTGCTGTGCTGAGTGCAGAGGGTAAGCACAGCAGACACACGGCCAGGCAGCAAACACCGGCGGGGGGCGGGGGTTGTGGAATTGGTGAGCAGGGGCAGAGCTCAGCTCTGCTCTGAAGGTGGGGCCAGCAAGTCCCGTGTGGGTTCCATGTTTCCCGGGGGACAGAAAGGAATCTGGGCTGAATGTTAGGCTTCGGACACTTACCGTGAACTGAGCTGGGAAGAAGGAAGAGACAAGATTGAGGCACACACCACCTTAATAAGCTCGAAGAAGAGAAAATTAAATCCACAGTAGACAGAATGAAGAAATCATAAAGATAAGAATAGAAATGAGTAAAATTGAAAAGATTAAAAATAATAGATAAAAACAAAACAAAACTGAAGCTATTTGAAAAGACCAGTAGACTCTGTTCACCTCTCATACGCTGGTGAGGGACACAGGTCACCAATTTCGGATTCCACAGATAGAAGAAGAATAAGGGAATATGATGAACTACAGTGACGGGGACAGATGGCAGAGCCTCAGGTGACTGATGCCTGTGTTCCCCTGTGGGGTCCACAGGAGCTGGTCTGCAGGGGGGCCTCACGGACACGGGTCCCTGGAGGGGGCAGGCCCCGGGCCACCGCCCTCAGCACAGGCACGAGCAGGGGCTCTTTGTGGGGGACCCGGAGGCTGTGAGAGAGGCAGCCGATCCAGGGACCCTTGAGTCCAGGGGTCTGGCTTCCGGTAGCTGCGGCAGCACGGGCCACAGACCGGGGGCTCAAGGGCGGAGGTTTACTCTCTCCCTGTTCTGTGGCCAGAGCCCAAGGCCAGGGGGTCTCTGTGGACAGTCTGGTCCACACCTTTCTCCAGGCTGCTGATGGCTCCCAGCAGCCATGGGGTCTTGGCATGTGGATGCACCTGTCCATCAACCTCCACTGTTCCTATAGGAAGCCCCCTTCCTATAAGGACATGAATCATGGGATTTGAGACCCTCCCTACTCTAGTATAAACTCATTTTGACTATATCTCAATGTCTTGACTCCCAGGAAAGGTCTCATGCTTGGGATCCAGAGGGGCCGTGACTTTGCGGGACGCTGTCCAACCTGTGCTGAGGGTCCGGTACTGTGGTGGCCCTGCCTTTCCCCAAGGTCCCTGGTCCTTTGCAGCCCCCTGTTGAAATGCACCACGTTGAAGGTGTGAGCAAGCCAAGCTCAGCTGGTGACAGCCAGGACGTCCAGGCCTGGGGGGTGAGGGGGGCAGGAGGGGGGACAGGAGAACACAGTCACCCTGGCCTGTGCCCTTGGAGGACGGCCGGCAGGATGCAGACCCAGGCCTTGTGGGGGGTCCCAGCCACGTGTGGGGCCGTAAACCGCAGCACAGGCTTTGCCTGGGTGGGTCAGGCTAAGAGGCGCACTCCCCAGAGCCCGTCCCCAGAGCACTGTGTGACTGTGTGTAAACGCACCGAGGCCGCGTCGCCTCACAGAGCCCCCAGACCCAGACCTGGGCTCCCTCCGCTCCCAGGGCTGGAGATCCTGACCAGGCGCCGTTTTATCTGCAGTGATGATGCGTGTGATGTGCCCTTTGGGGAAAATAAACGCTGCTGTGCTGGCAAAGAGCTTGGGGGCCATCAAAGAAAATGGATTAGCCGGCAGCCCAGCCTCTGTTTCTCCGTGCTAATGAGTTTCTGCAAAGCCCTTTATAGAAATGACATCTGAAACGAGGCTTTCCCACTTCCAAATGGGCCTCTGCCCAGACACAAATCACTTCGGCGGAGGGGATGCCTTCAGCCGAGGTGAACTGAGGATCCCTGACCGAGGGTCTCCAGGTAACGAAGGGGGCGGTGGGTGGCAGCCCTGGCGTGGAGGCGTGGCGGTGGAGCGAAGACCAAGGCTGCCCCTCAGCCCCGTCGGGCCTGGTCGTGGCCTGACCAAGTCCTCTCCACAGGGGCTCAGTGGCCAGTCAGCTCACAAGGGCCAAGCCTGATGGGGGACGGGGTGGCTCGCACACTGAACGTGGACCAGCTCCCGATGAAAGTCGCTCCCACGCACTGTGGAGGGTTGAGGACCAAGTGAAGGATTCTCCTGAGCTGTAAATCTCAGAGGGGCCCAAACTACTTCCTACGTCCGGCAGGAAGTCATCTCAGCTGCGTGCATCTGTGTGTCCAGGGTGGGAAGGGGCTGCCCTAGGGGAGTTGCTCACGCTCAGAGCCGGGGCCACCACCTGGAGCGCCAGGGGTGAAGGAATGTTTACAGACGGCAGCAAAGGCTGGGGCCCCGGGGTCAGGGGTGGGCGCCAGGCCCTTGCCCGGCCGCGTGGACTCTGGTTTCTGTGGGGCGTGTGAAGAGCTCGTGTTAATGCCGTGACCTCCACGAGCCCTTCCTGTGCTGAGAAGCAGGTACAGCGCCCCCCACCCCCGCATCCCACCCTAGACCGCGGGGGCCCAGGGCACGGTCCCAAGGCAGCACGACTGGCTGTGTGTCTGTCGCTCCTCATGGTCTTCCTGACTGTCCAGAGTCAAATGGGACCTCAGGCCCCTGAGGGCTGGCTGGGCTCGTGGGCGCAGGTGAGGCCTTCCTGCGTCTCCGCTGGCCAGGGTCCCGTCTGCTCAGCGGGGTGTGGCTGCCCAGGGGTTGCCGACATTGGAAAAGCTTTCTTGTGCCATCGACTTCCCAGGCGGGGTGGGGTGGGGGTGGGGCTGCGGCCCAGTGCGCAGGACCAGATCACAGACGCCCGGGACTCGCCTGCATGGGACTGTCTGGCTAATCACAGTCCCAGGCCCGTGGCTTATTGTCCCCAAGCCCGGGGCCCACTCGCCAGCACCTGCCGACTCCACGAGCTTGTTTGCGAAGTGGGATGGTTAAAACTCACCAGGAGCACCACGGACACCCCGAGGGATGCATGGGGCACACAGCAGGCGCTCAGCGCACAGGAGTCTCCCCTCTGTCCAGCTGTTCCCGGCGGAGCTGCTCCCAGGACAGGCCCTGTCCGACCCCATGCAGGCCCGGGGCCCGGGCTGCCCGGCGGAGGCCCCGCGGGGCCGAGAGGCCTCAAGGGGTTAACAGCCCATGACTTGGGAAAACACAGGCACACAAAGGCCGGGCCAGGGGCGGGCGCGAGGCCGACAAGCACATTAGCAGCTGCTGGGGAGGAGGGCTCTTCCCATCAGTTAGAGGTGATGACACCCACATAATAGCTTCAATGGACGCGCAGCCGAGTGGACCTCGGGGCTGGGCCGGGGCCTCTGCCCGCCTGGGACCCTCACCTCCTGCCTCCTGCGCCGGCACTCAGAGACCCCGCCGCGTGCAGGCTGCCCGCTGGGGGCCGGGAGCGTGTCTCCGAGGCTTCCCCGGGGTCGCGACATGGTCCCGGTGACCTGCCGGGGCCGGCCAGGCCGATGAACACCGCCCGTCGTCAGTGCTGCGGGGCCCGCTGGCTGCGTGTGACGCGGTCAGGGCTCTTTGCCTGGTCCCTGCCTTGCCCGCGCCCGGATCTGGGTGCCCCTGCCCTTCTGCTGGGCCCCAGGCGGCCCCCGCGGCCCCCAGGGAAAGGCCGGGGACTCTTGTCTGAGGGGCGGCGGCTGTGCGTGGCCCCCGCTGGGTGGTCTGGGCTCATGTGGGCTCCATCGGGGCACATCGTAATGTTCGCGCGCTAGATCCCCGGGACCCCGAAGCAAGGCAGACACAAGTAGCACAGCTGTAAACAGACTCACACACACACACACACGCACACAATGCTCTCACACACTCGCACCCACGAGTGTACATGCATGTACACGCTCACACCAGTGTGCGCAAATGCACAAACATGCTCTCACACTCGTGTGCTCACACGTACACTCTCATACACATGTGCGTGCACTTGCACAAATGCTCACACACGCACAAACGTACACAATCTCACACACCTGTGCACACACCCACACACATGTACATGCTCTCACACACATGTGCACATGCCCATGCTCACATGTACACACATGTACACAATCACACATGCACATTTGCACACACTGACACGTGCTCACTTGTGCATATGTGCAAACACATACCTGCCCTCACACATGTGTACACACAGACACACTGACACACATGCACACGTGCACACACATACATATTCTCACACATACACATGTGCATACACTGATACATGTTCGCTTGTGCACACGCACACAAACACCTATGTGCTCTTACACACGGGTGCACACAGTGACATGCATGATCACACATGCACATGTGCACGCACATGTACGTACTCTCACACGGGCACATGTGCACGGTCACACACATGGTCACACGCACACGTACAGACACTCATGCACATGTGCACTCATGCATGTACACGCTCTCACAGGCACACAGGTGCACACACATTCATGCACATGTCCAGACTCCCAGGACTGAGGCAGACTGAGTCTAGTATCTGTGCTGCTCAAGTGAGGACGAGGCTGGCTAAGTCCACGCTGATACATAAACCACACCCATGAACGTTTATTACACGGAAGAATGAACCATGAACAGCTCCTGGACCCCTCGCTTCCTGGAAATGAACACCTGCAACAGGTTTCAGGGCTTGAGGCCTCTGCACCTGTCTCCTCTGAGCCTTGTTTTTGTTGGAAACTGAGCGGGAGGAGGCGGGACAGGGTGTGGGGGGGGGGCTGAGCTGGGGGAGGTGGGACAGGGTGTGTGGGGGGGGCTGAGCTGGGGGAGGTGGGACAGGGTGTGTGTGGGGGGGCTGAGCTGGGGCAGGGGCTCAGGGTTGTGGTGGGGCTGCTGCCCGCACGTCCCTCGCCGGGGGCTGGGAGGTGCTCCCGGCCGGCTCCCCGGCTGCGGCAGTGCCATAGACCATCTGGATGGGATTGTGCCATCTAAACCCAATTAGACGACTCTTGTGTGGTCAAGTCTTTGCAAACTCCTTGCCTCTTTCCCACGGAATCGTGTCTGTTCCGCAGGGTTTCACGGGCTCGCCTGCATGACCCCGGCAGGCGGCCAGGCCGAGGTCTGTGACCCGCTCCCTGCTGCAGACCTTCTCCAGGGGCTGGCGTGGGGCCCAGAGGACGGGCGAGAGTCAGTGCGGGTCAGGAGCACTGGGGGGGGGCTGGCTCTGGGGGCCGGCTGTCCCCCTCCCGTCCCCCAGGCCTGCAGCCCAGACTCCAGACAGCCCCCGGACCCCCTGCGCCCCGCCGACATGGGCAGAACCTCGGGTTCCCAGAGGGGAGAGGGCCAGGCTGTGTCCATCGGCTGTGGGTCCATTCAGATGCCAGGGAGGAGGAGCCGGCGCGGACACCGGCGCGGGGCCCTTCCCTCCACGAGCGCCGGGACGGGCTTCACAGAGGAACGTGCTTCTCGTTCTCCAGGAACAGGAGAAATCCGGAGCTCTCAAAGCGCGGCTCCTTCCACTCGCACCGCGTAGCTTTTCGGATCTCCAGAGCCAGGGGCGGCCCAGCGCTGGGGCTGGGGGGGCTCAGGGGTACGCCCTCGGGGCGCCCGCACCTGGGTTGTTCCTGCCCCGCCGGCTCCCTCCTTCACCCTCCCCGGGTGTCCCCCTGCCCTGCCCCTCCTCCAAGTGCAAACTCTGAGCCCCTTTCTCCAAGGACTTCACTCCCAGCAGACCCTGGGGCTCCCACACATCCGCTGGACCCCGGGGTGCGAATCTACACATGGTACCCCCACGTGTCCGCCAACCCCAGGCAGGGGCAGCTCCACATGGGGCGGGGCCCGTCTGGGGCCAAGGAGGTCTGCACAGAGTGGCATCGCTGGGGGACGCAGTCCTTCGTGGAAGGCAATGCTGGGGCCCGTCTGACACTGGGGCCCACAGAGCTTTGCTCCAAGGGGGCTGCGGGGGGAGCCCTTGGTCGGGAGCTTGATGCCCACTGCCCCCCAGGCACACCCCTGAGGCTGACCGAGACTCCCTGTGGGGAGAGGGGCCACGGTGTGAGCTCCGGGGCCCCCCCGGGGCCCGGCCACCCCTAGGATTGTTTGCTCAGCTGCCGCAGCCACCAGCCAGCAGGCCGGGAGGCTTCGGATCACAGGCCCACCTGTAAGCTGAGGACAGACGATAAAACATCGTGTGGGCCCCTCGTTCCTGCCCACCAGCCCCTTTCCGTGGGCTCTTCGCAGGGCCTCACGGCGGCCCCCAGCTCCCCAGGGCCGCCAGCAAGGCTGGAGGGGCCGTCCGCAGTGAGGCGGGTCGGGCGCCGTCCGGGGAGGAGCTCAGCAGAAAGGAGGTCACTCAGGTCCCCCGGCCCCCAGCCCACGGCCTGCTGTCATCGGCTTGGCAGATTTATGAGGGTGGCTGTGACCGGCTCGGAGGGGCCGTGAAGGTGGGTGGCCTCTTGGCCTGGGAGTAACTCCCCGCAGGGGGGACGGGGCTGAGCACGTGGCCAGGAGGGAAAGGGCCAGGCTGGGCGCCGCTCCGGCCTGTCCTCCCCCGTGGGCCCCGTGTTGCTTCCGAACCTGTGTCCCGAGACGTGGCTGTGGGCTGTGCCCTGGGGCCTCGCCCTCCCCGCCCGCTGCCCGCTGGGCCGCTCTGCCGACCCGCACCCTGGAGGGCTCTGCTCGGCCTGGCACACCTGGCCGCGCAACCACGTGCCCCAGGCCTGGGCTGGCAGTGGCTTCTGCTGGTGGCCCCTGCGCTCTCCTCCCCCAGAGTCCCAGAGCCCAGCACCCTCTTCTGTCCACCAGCCACCCGCACGCAGATGTGTCCACGCACAGCTGGGGCTCATATTTCGGCAGCGTCCCACACATATGCGGCGGGCAGACAAGGTTTGGTACTGGTCCCCGGGGTGGCTGGTTTGGCTGAGTCCTGGTGTGTGTGCCAGTCCCGCCATCGCTGACCAGACGGAGCTGGGGCCTGCGCGGCCTCCGCCCGTCCTTTTGGCATGAAGGTGATGAGTGAAGTCCTGGGCAGGGGGCGAAGCGGTGACGGGAACACAGAGAAAATAGAAAATTAGGAAGTAGCACAGACAGTAACGGGAAGCAGGACAGGCACATCTCCTGCCCAGTCCTGGGTGGGGGTGGGGGGGGCGTGAGGACACGCTGCCCAGTCCTGGGTGAGGGTGGGGGTGGGGGGTGGGCGTGAGGACACGCTGTCCAGTCCTGGGTGAGGGTGGAGGTGGGTGTGGGTGGGGGTGGGCGTGAGGACACGCTGCCCAGTCCCGGGTGGGGGTGGGGTGTAGCCTGTGCCTGGCTCTGGCTCTAGGCTGAGGAGGGGCCCCCCAGTCCTGCTCCGAGCCTGGGGTGCTGACAGTGTGCCGGCAATGGGTCCAAGAGCAGGTTGGGAATATTTAAAGTAGTTTTGGTTGTTTACAAAATTATCTTATTTTAGAATGATTCACCCTCTGTGTCCATATGAAACAAGTAAACGAATCAGCACGACAAAAGTGAAGTGATTCACTGCGGTTTAACATGGGGAGTAGGTGTTCCCTGCACACACCCCTGGGGGGCACCCACCTTCTTGGGGAACCTCCTGGGGAGATTTTGGGCTCAAGGGCCCGTGAGGGAGGAATTGCAGCCTCCAGGGAGCCGGACCAGCAGAAACGCAGAGTGGAAGGGACTGACTGGACCCACACTGGCAGCAAAATCTGCAAAATCTCTTTAGTGCCTTGGAAACCCAGCTCTGAGAGCGTCGGCGTGCAGCTCGGAGCTGAGGGGCCGCCAGAGGCTGGCACAGCTGCAGGGCATCCCCCGGTCCTGTAACTTGGCTCCTGGTCCCGAGGAGGGCCCGGTCCTGTAACCTGGCTCTGATTCTGCTGCAAATGGAAGAGGTCAAGGTGGAAAGAGCGCAGATCATGGGCCCCCGGGCAAGAGGCTGTCCCCAGGCCCTGGGGCCTTAGAGAGGCTCTGATAGCCAGAGTGTGGGGGGAGGAAGAAGGGCCACGAGACGGTCTGGTTCCTGACAGGCTGTCCGTGAAGCGCTCTGGGGCCCGCACGCCCCCTTAGTTCTGGGGAGGGCGCGGTCTGGTCCACCCCACTTCTTCCGTCAGCAGTGCAGACATGAACACAAAGGTGTGGCTCTGCGGCCCCTGCCGTGAGGAGTTCAGACGTGCAGACGCCATTTCTCATGACCACCTTGCACGTCGTGGCCTGCACCTGCCTTCGGGGGGACTGGGGACTCGGGGGAGAGGGCTTCACTGTGAGGACCGGTCACAGGTGAGCCGGGCGGCCCCCTAGAGACAAGCAGGGCACCAAGAAGGGAGCGCTGGGCAGAGGGTGCAGGGCCAGGCAGGGCGGGGCGGGGGAGATCCTGATGTCACCCGCTGCCTTCAGCTGGGGACGAGGACCAGGGTACCCGGGCAGGGCTGTGGGGGTGGGGCGTGTAGAGCCAGGGACTACTGACCCCAGAGCTGGGTCCCAAGCCCACTGACCTGAGCTGTGCCCTGAAAATGATCCGGAACCAGGGGAAATTTTTACCTAGGAGAGCCACGTGATCCATTCCGACTTTTGGGGGACCCTCCTGAGAGTGGAGCAGGCCCCCAGGGCTAGCTACTGACACTAGGGGGCTCGGCCCTGGCCCTGAGCTCCAGGGTGAGGCAGAGAATGAAGGGTGTGTCCCCTGGCCGCCAGGCCTGGACCTCCAGGCGGACGGGGTCCTGGCGAGAACCCCCACACTGGGGACATGGATGGAGTCTGGACTCAGCATCTAGGGGCTGCATCAGGACTCTGGCACAGGCAGATGTCGGCGTGGATTTGGGAGGCATGGGTTTGTGATGGAGGCTGATGGGGGACCCGGATGTCAGGACCTGTAGTCCCGTGTCACTGGGGGGGCCTCGGGGAGGGCAGGCGCTGGTAGGCGTGGGGTCTGGAGGAATCCTCTCGGGCCAGGGCAGCAGTGTGGCCAGGTCAGGGCCAAGTGGGTGGAGAGGAAGCCCCTAGGTGGTCTTGGAGACCTTGACACTGAGGGACATAGGAGCAGACAGGACACAAGCTCACAGGTCAGCCGTGTCTCATCGGCGGGAAGAGCGTCACCTGCGCGTCTGGCGGCCTCTCACTGGGCCTCTGGCTGTTGGAACTGTGAGCGCAGGGGGGACTTGGCCAACCTTGTGCTACGAGGAGAGCCCTCCTGTCCCTTGGGAACAGGGCTCACGAAGTAGCCAATGAGGGAGCTCCCATCTTCCCTTAGAACAAAGTCCCGGAGTCTAGGACCACTGCTGCTGCTCGGCCACGCTCGGGGACCAGGCCTTCCTCGGAGCAGCCACACTGCTGGCCAAGCGACTCTACGGCTGCAGAGAAAACCGCTGGAGGAGGGCGTCTGCAGGTCAGGCTCTGGGTGACGATGTCGCTGCTGTGATGGTCATTCTGCATCTGATCTGACTTTGTCTGCTGGGCAGGTGCGGAGGCTGGCGAGGGTGCCCAGCTGGAGCCGCCGCCCTCGCCCCGGCCCAACTTCTGACCCCGGGGTCCTCCCAGCCTCTGGCCGCGCCAGAGACACTGTCACCGCCGCCGAGTATCAGCCGGAGGACAGGATGCCGGAGGGAGAGCCCTGGTGGAACGGAGGAGAGGCAGGCGCTGGGGGAGCCGGGGCGGGCGGTCGCCCCCTCGGGGTCCTGCGCTGCCTGGACGGACAGCCTGCCCGCCACCCATGTCCCTCGGAGCCGAGGCACCCCGCCCAGCCTTCTTCTGTCTCCGCTAAGCGTTCCACACGCACCACTGGGGGTAGAGGAAGGTCTGAATCGCCTGGAGGGCGTCGAAAGCAAAGCAACCTTCAGGACACCACAGACTGGGGTGCTGTCTCCACGGCCCCCGGGCCCAGTCCTTGCCGCGCTTCCCGCCGACCCTGTGCTGGGAGGTGCAGCCGGCCCCCCGTGTCTTCCAGGGCCTCGTTTCACGGGGTGTGGCCTGCGGCACGCGGGGGGCGTCCCCCCAAGCAGCCTCGCGTGCTTCCATTTAAAATGGGAAGAGAAGTCACGCTGGATGGTGGGAAAAGCCCTGGTTACTAACTGGCGAGTGTGCACCGGCACCACCTCAGACGGGCTACAGTCCTTCACGGCGTTCCACTCGGCACCGCGGACAGGCAGAGGCTGACAGGCCCTCGCACCCAATGGCCGTGGTGCGCTTCACGCACTCGTGCCTGCGGGCTCGCAGGCGTGTGTGGACGGGGCGCCTTGCAGGCACCCCCTCAGCCTCCGCCGCATCCACACGACTGGTCACGGGGCTCCCATCACTGCACCTGTCACAGTAGAAACAGGGACAGCCAGGCTTGTCCAGGTCTGGAGGGCAAGGGGTCACGCCTGGAGGAGCTCTCCGGAGTCCTGGGTGACCGCCGACCGTCACAGATACATTACCCGTCTGGCACCAGCAGCCTCACCTGGACAACGGGGCGATGGTGCCAGTTCCGTGGTGGTCACCATGGGTAGGGCATCGGAGTCCTGTGAACGTGACTGTGCGTTTGTGTCCTCTCCGCACACAAATGCAGGTCCGGGGCCGTGCTTGCTGCTCTGGCCACCAGCTCTACAGGTGACCAGGCACCATGACAAACTCCAGGCTCACTCCCCGCTCTGCCAGCAGGTGCCGGAACCAGCAAACCGTGTGCTGCCTCTGGTTTCAGTATCAGCCGTCGTACACTGGAGGTGCAGAGACTACTTCCCGAGGTGAGCGGATGGTGTCACTCCTGTGTGCCCAGCACGGGGTCGCGGGAACCTCAGAGAGGACGAGGCTGACTGTGTGCCCAGCACGGGGTCGCGGGAACCTCAGAGAGGACGAGGCTGACTGTGTGCCCATCAGGGGATGGTGGAACCTCAGAGACGACGAGGGTAGAAATGAAGAGCTGTTCTCGGGTTTTACAGAACGTTTTCTAATTTGCTTCATGTGCTCTGAGGGCAACCAAACCCAGAGGTAAGGAACGTTCTCTCGTGTATTTAACCTTCGAAGATTGAAGAGGGAGGGTCTGAGGATATCTTCAATCTGAAGTGAAATTAGTTAGTGTTTTCCCACCATCTTTGAAAAATAAATGACAAGGGCCTGGAAGAATCTTGACTGTGCGGACGGGGTTGCCCAGCCCCCACCCTGGTTTCTTCTGCTGTCTGACCTCAAATACGTGGTGGCCCATTAGCAGCTGTGTTAGGGCAGAATGAGGAAGGAGAGAGGCTGATGTTTCAGTCAGCCACTGGCGGCTCATTTCGGGATGCACGTTCGAGGCCTGGCTGGCGATGGCGCGTGGGTGTCTGCCCTCCTGCCCGCCCCTGCTCCAGCCTGAGAGGGGGTCCAGCGCTCCCTGTGCGGGAGCAGAGCTAGGTCCCGGGAAGCTGTCTGCCAGGACGCCTGTGTTCGTGCCTTGTTTCCCGGGAAGACGCGTGGCGCGCCATGGGGCCCCTTCTCCCATAGGAAGACCCAGGAAAAGACTCCTAATGCTGGACATGGTCGGTTTGGAGACAAATGAAGTGTGTTTTAGAGAAAAGAGCCTCATGTTGTTTGGAATCCAACTGATCCTGGTTATATGGGTGGAATAATCTTGATGGATTCTCTCTCCCTAGCAAAATTTTAATCCTTTATAACCTGAGCATTCGTTTTCTTCCCGTATCGCTGGGTGGGTCTGCTCAGAGATGAAAACTCACTTGAATACGGTCCGGGGCAAATATGGTTAGGGTAATAAACCTGCAGCCAAAGCCAAGCAGCGCACGTGCTCCCAGGCAGAAAGACCCGTGTCTGGTGACCCGGCTCCGAGGGCCCCCCTCCCCTCCTGTCAGTGTGGACGGTGGCTGGGCCCTGATTGGGGATGAGTCCTCCCCTCTTGCTCTCCCTGCTCTGAACCACGCACAGGGGTGCTGCCCTGTAGTCCTGACTGCCTTGGGGAGGGTGTGTGTGTGTGTGTGTGTGTGTGTGTGTGCGTGAGGTTCAGGGCAAGTCAGGAGGAGACCCGGGTTCAGTGTTCCCGGGGCGCCCTGCTCAGTCGTGGGTCGTGGGGCATCAAGGCTCCGGCCCTGCTCTGTGACCCGCACCGCGCTTGCTCTCCCGTGGCCTGGCGCTAGCTTGTGCGCAGTGGGGATGGTGGATCTTGGGTCCGGGCGCCTGCACGCGTGAGCGGACGTGCCAGAGCTCTCCCTCCACACCAGGATCAGGGCACACCCCAGGGCCCGGGGCTCCGTGCTGGGACTTGTCAGGAGTCGTGTGCAGAAGGGGTGACCACACTTCTCGAGTGGTGACAGGCCCGGTCTCACTGATTTTTCCACAAAGTGGGAAAGACAAACAATGCAGACTTTGTGACAGTGTCCTGAGGTCTGAGGGAGAAAGCCGCGTTTTCACGCTGTTTCCTGTCAAGCTTCGCGAATCGTGTCGACACAGCTCCTGGTGGCCGTGTGGGATGCGGCCCTTCAGCCGCTGCCCGTGAGGGTCCAGGCTGTGGTGCCGCTGGCGCCAGGGCTCGTCAGGGGTAGCGGACAAAGCAACGCAGAGAAGGGATGCTGAGTAGGTGAATGAATGATTTAATTAGTTACTCCGTTAATCCAACAGCCAGGAAACTCCATATAAACCGGTTCTTCTCTGAACAGCAGCGGGGCTCGTGGGGTTCATGGAGAACGTCCAGGATTTAGAGTCACCTTTTGCGATGACCTGCTTGGCAAGAACGAGGGGCAGGGGACAGAGAGTGCACGTCGTCTTGGTACTTTGGAGGGATGGCTCTGAGGAGGACAGACAGGAGGGGCCTGCTGAAGCCCCGCTCAGGGGACAGAAGAAACAGAAAAGGAAAGAAGGAAAAGTTGGGAGAAAAAGACCCCACGAGATCAGGGGCGAAAGAGGAAAAAGTGCTACTTTTGTTTCAGGTCCTTGGGGCATAGAAGTTTCTGGGGTCCAAGCCAATTCTTGTTAAAGTGAAATCGGTTTTCTGAAACCGATGAGCACAAAGGAAAAAGGTATAGTCATAGTCTTTTAAAATTTTTTTTATTTATTTTTGAGAGAGAGAGAGAGAGAGAGAGAGACAGCGTGAGCAGGGGAGGGTCAGAGAGAGAGGGAGACACAGAATCCGAAACAGTCTCCAGGCTCTGAGCTGTCAGCACAGAGCCTGACTCGGGGCTCGAACCCACGAACTGTGAGATCACGACCTGAGCCCAAGTCGGACACTTAACCGACTGAGCCACCGGGTGCCCCGGTTTAGTCATAGTCTTGATTCGGAACCACACATCCAGGGGCGCCTGGGTGGCTCAGTGGGTCGAGCGCCCCACTCTTGATCTCGGCTCAGGCCATGATCCCACAGTTCTCGAGATCAAGCCCCGTATCCGTCAGTCCCTGCGTGGGACTCCCTCCCTCCCTCTCTCTCTGCACCTCCCCTGCTCGCGCTGTCTCTGTCTCTCTCAAAATAAATAAATAAAAGAACTTCAAAACCACTCATTCAGAGGTCTGGCTTCTAGCACAATGAGGCGGGCAGAGGGGAGGGAAGGGCGGAACCGGACTCTGCTTAGGTGAGTGAGTTTCTGAGAGGGGTCAGGGGAGGGCAAGGCTCGAGAGGGTACCAGACACTCCAGAAACCAGAATGTTCCAGCTCAAAACGTCAGTAACATGGAGGCTGAGAAGCCCTGACCTCAAGCCAGGCACGTCTCCCGTCGGCACCGGGGACGCCCCTTGGTGTGCAGAGTTGCGGGGCGACCAGGGGGCCCGAATGCCGTCCTGCCCGCCCGGACCAGCGTGCCTCCGGGGTGGGGCCACGGGCGCCATCCAGCAGCCCTGCAGTGCCCGTCTGCACCTCCGGCACTGCGCTCGGGCTCAGTTTGAACAGAAGTAAGTATCTTTCATGAAACGTGTTCCCCGAGCCACAGACTCGCGCACGGAGGGAAACCCCAGCTGTGTCTACTTCTCCACACATTCTAATGCTCTGATTCGTAGATATTTTAGGGAATTTCCGAGGGTAATTTTGACTCCACGTGGTTATTATCCGTGATTATCTGGTACCTCACCCCCTCATCATGCTGATTACAGAGGAGTCAGCCGACAGCATTTATTAAGTACCCAGGGCATACCTGGATGCCTCCACAGGGCCACACCCTCGAGGAGCGAGACACATCGGGGATGTGGAGCAGGATGGGCTCCAGGCAAGGCCCAGAGGACGTGGGTCCAGAGGCCCCAGGGCAGGGCAGCACACCCAGCAGCCCGCGCGGGGTTGGGGGTGCGGGTGCGGAGTGTGGTCCCCAGGGAGGCCCGGCTCCCTGCTCCACAAATCTGCATGCCAGGCCGGCCCAGGCTGCTTTGTGCCCTGGTTGCAGAGGCTGTTCCCGGGACGCACACAGGCTCTCCTTGGGGCCGGTGAAGACCCTCTGTGTTCCCCCACTTGGTCTGCTCCGGGACTGAAGGACAGAGCTCACGCATATGTGGGCGCATCTGCTCGTCTGATGCAAGGGGGGGCCGCTCTGCTGTGTCTGCTGCGGGACGGCGGGCTGCTGGACTGCCAGCCAGACAAGGGGCGGGTGGGGACCTCACACCCAGATGACCAAGGAGCCACGTCTTCTCCATCATGCACCTGCAGGGGCTTCTGGTGCTCGCCTGGCCACCCTGGGGTGGCGGCGGCAGCCTGTCCGGTCCACTGGGCACCCGGGAGCCTTCTCCTCACAAGCCACCTGACTGCCTGGCGAAGTGGACAGGGTCTCCCCTGGTCGCGAGCACAGACCATCCACGGGAGTGGGTCATGCTCGCCTCCTCAGGGCCGAGCAGCCACGTGAATTACGTGGAAGGCGCTCTCTTTCTGCTCCCCGTGTGTTTATTTATTTACAGAGCCATTGACTCGGGTCGACACAGATTCGCGGACGATCATCTTAGATGCCACGTTGCAAAGCTGCGTGTGTGAGGCCCCCCACATCACCCGACTCCCCATGCTGGCAGCCATGCCGGAGGCCCCTTCGCCCCTCCGGTACCCCGGTCCTCATCCCCCTCAGCCCCCGTCTCAGCTCCCGTCTTGTCGAGCTGCTGCCAGGGCAGGCCTACCTGCTGGCCCAGGGCCCCCAACATCTGGCGGCGGCTGGAGCAGGCTGGGCAGCTGCGGGGCGGGGCGGGGGGTGGCTGGCCAGCTTCAGAGATGCCCCTGCGATGAGCACGGTGCCCACAGGCGGACAGGGACGGGCCGCAGCCATCATGGTCTTGGTGCACGTGGGGAGGAGTCAGGGCCTGAACCCACTAAGTGCCCGACTCACAGACGCCGGGCTTCATCTGCACACACTGAGCCGTCTCGGGGAAGCAGTGTTCAAACCTCCGGAACCGGCCACACGGACTTCCATGAGGCCACGGCGGGCCTGGGGTGGCTGACGCAGTGTGTGTGGCAATGCACCAGGTGGGGCCCGGAGGTGGTGCGGGCCCAGCACCCGGCCGAAGCCCTGGACCCCTGGACATTCTTTCTTTTTTTTAAATCTTATTTATTTTTGAGAAGAGAGAGAGAGAGAGAGAGAGAGAGAACAAGCAGGGGAGGGGCAGGGAGAGAGAGAGTCCCAAGGAGGCTCCGAGCTGTCAGCACAGAGTCTGATGCGGGTCTCGAGCCCATGAACTGTGAGATCATGACTTGAGTCGAAGTCGGACACTTAACCATCACCCGCGTGCCCCACTTTCCCTTCTGACCACGCACCATATGATTCTCTTTGTTAGAAGTGTCCAGAATAGGTAAGTCTATAGAGACAACCAGACTGGTGTTTGCACCGGGTCCGGAGTGCGAGCCATTCTTCGGGAGGATGAGATGCTGTAACGTTGGATCCACTGCCGCGTGCAGGCACGCGGACACCAGCGGGCTGCACACTCACGCGGGGAGTTGCGTGGCCTGCAGACTCAACCTCAACAAAGCCATTAGAGACCGAAAAGCCCGGTGAGGCCACAGATTGAGTGGTGGGTGCCGGCCAGCGCCAGCTGGAGCCGAGACCTCTGCTCTCTGACGTGTGGAGGGTGGAACCGAGCACCCCAGGCTTCCGAGCAACCTGCACAAACAGCCCGCAAGCACAGTTACGCCCGAGAGGCTTCAGACTCGGGAAACAGATCTAGAGCAGCACAGTAGTTGATGGAAGCGGAGAGGACGTACACGCGGCATATACTTAGCTTTTCTATTTCTTTAAATATTACCTTGTCTTTTGTATTTATTTTGTGAATCAAAGGTAGTGCTGTGAGATAAATGTTTACATTTTTATGAGTACTTCTTTTTTTTTTAATTTTTAAATTTTATTTAAAGCCCCCTGGACCTTCTGACTTGGGGGTGGGAGTCCGGGAGCAAGCTTGTTGCACAGCTGCTTCCGTCCCAGGCACCGCAGACGTGCCAGGCCAGAACCCCCGGGCAGGCCCAGGACACTGCTATTTTAACCAGGTGGTGCTGGCAATCTGGCAGGTTTGGGAAACACTGGCTTGGTAAGGAGCACCTGGGTCCGGTGAAACAGGGTGGGGGGTCTGTCCCGCTGCCCAAGGGCACGCGCCGAGTCTCCACCGCCCCAGCTGCAGTCACGAGGTCAGAGGAAGTGCGTTTCTGTGTGCAAACACGGAGTCTGGGCAAGCGAACTGCAGTCCTAAGCCTTTCCAGATGCACAAGCCATCACTGCTGTACGATCGAGGAGCTCAGTCTGCAGCCTCCAGCACCGCATATGAATCATAGGCGGAATCCGGAACCTCCCCCCTCAAGACGGATGAGAGGGCAGGAAGGTTCTGGGAACCCACCCGGGACTTTCTGCTCTCAGGATTCCAAGAACATGCAACACGCGTCACCTATTCCTGGACAACCGAGCGCCTGTGCCCTGACTTCCTTGGTGATTCCGGAGACGCCGCTCTAGCAAATATGATGCCGCTCACGGGGAAGAATGAACACAGAAGGAAGCAGACACCGCGAGGGAGTTCTCAGGAAGCCAGATCAGACCCAGGATGTGTGCACCGTCCTGGAAACAGCCCACGGTTTGATGACCAAGAGGCCGCCTCGCCCCTGTAGCAGCGTTCGGGCCCAGAAACGAGGAGGAATTAAATGACACGGAGTGGAGACCTGGCTCTTGCAGGAGGAGAGCTTTCTGCTTGGGTGGGAGACAGGCTGCGTTCTAAGAATCATGGCTTCGTGGACTGCTTTTGCATTTGTTTTATGAAGAAATAGGTCATTTAAAACTGCCCTAACCGGTGTCACTTATGAAGCACTCCTAAGTACTAAGTCCTGGGTTAATCTCTCTGTGCGCCGTCCCCCACAGTCCTCGCCGCAGCCCATGATCCCTGCAGCGGCTTCTCTCGTGCAGAGAAGGAAACAGTCCCACAGACGCAGGATCGGCGTGGCCATCCTGACGCCGGAGCCTGAGATCGTCGCCTCAAAAGCTCCGTGTCCTGCAGCCGCTCGGCCTGGGGTCCCGGGCTCTCGTTTGTCCCCATTGCTGGCACTCCAGCCTGAGCATCGTGGACTCGGCTTCCTGAGGGGAGGCCTGTGGGGGCTCTGAGGGCGGCTCCCGCTCTCCTCAGGTCCAGGCGGGCGTAGGAGCAGAGGGCCCTCCCGGCCCTTGGGGGTCTGCAGCCTCCCGGGGCTCCCACGGCCGGGCTAATCGGCGCCCTCCCTCCGTGGCTCGGAGGCCTCGGCCGCAGCTCGTCTTCATCTAAAAGGGCCGCTGTGTCGTGCGGCCTGACCGGGCTGACAAAGTCGGCGCTCGGTACCCCGGGCTCGCCCAGCCACACACACAAGGTCATTTCCCACAGTGCGGCTGACGTGTCATCACCCCTTTCACAGGGGACTGAGGCCCCACGGGGCCTTGAACAGGGCTGAGGGTGGAGGCCGGCGCGCGGCCTACCTGCCCTCACGTGCGTGTCCCGTTTGCAAAATTGTCCGAAATGCCAGTGAGCGTGCAGTCAGTTCTCTCTCCTGTGGTAACACCTGTGAGCACAGGCCCCTTGAACCCTGGGACCCGGGCCCTTTACGGGAGTCCTGGCAGAGCCCGGATCCTTAGCCGCGGTTCCTCCAAAGCAAAGAGAACACGTCTAGATTGTGTCCTGAGCCTTTGCCAGCTTCACAGTTCAGCCGAGCCCGGACAGTTTCGTGGCACCAAGTGACGGGACTGCAGCGTAATGTCAGCAGCAAGCACCCCGGGAAGCTGGGCAAATCCCACCTGGCTCCAGACGGGCCCTGAGAGGTAGAGCAGGAACGGCACGTGGCCGATCTCTTCCCTTCGAGAAGGTTCATAGAGGTATAGGGGCATCTTCACCTCACCTCGCCTGACGCACCTCAGTCCACCTCACACCATCTCGCCCCGCCTCACCCCTCCCTCACCCACCTGACCGCATCTCAGTCCACCTCACCCTTCCCTCATCCCACTTCACCTCACCCGATGGTGCCTCAGTCCATTTCACACCACCTCACCCCACGTCTCTCTACCTCACCCCGCCCTCTCCCCACCTCACTTCACCTCTGTGTGTCTCACTCCACCTCACCCCTCCCTCACCGCACTTCAGTCTGCTTAGCCCAAGCCACCCTCCCTCACCCCTCCCTCACCTCACTTGACCCCGCCTCAGCCCACCGCACCCCTTCCTCACCCCACCTCTCCTTGCCACACCTCACCTTACTTACCCTTTCGTTACTTCATGCCACCTCACCTCAACCCACCCCAAGCCCAGGAGGGAGGTCTCAGGAGAACCAGCCCAGCCCTGCTGACACCCTGCTCTCAGGCCTCACCCCCCGGACCGTGAGGGAACCACTTCTCTGCCTCGCCGCCCATCTGCGGTATTTGCTACGGCAGCGCTGGCTGACCGATACAAGGGGCACTGTGTGTCTTTGGGGGCAGGGAGGGCTTGGGGACACGGAGAACAGGGCCTTCTTGTTTAGACGTTTTGCCCTTTTGACAAACAAAAAGGGTTTCCATCAACTTGTTTTCTTACCTCTGACTCTCCTATCATCCAGGAAGGCAGAGCAAGGAGAGGGAAGTGTGGGCGGAGTTGTGTCTCTATCTGCCTTCACCTCACTTGTAGCGAGCCTGAGCCTCGGAGCCTCAGTCTCCTAGTTGTAAAGCAGAGACAACAGCGAGAGTCGGTGAGAGATGTGCTCACAGCACCCGGAGTGCCTTCCCTCTCCTCTGAGCACTAAAGCAAGTGCACCATGTTTTCATTGTTTATTTTATTTCTTAATTTTATTATCATTTTTTAATTTTAGAGAGAGAGAGAGAGAGAGCATGTGCACACGCACAGGCCGGGGAAAAGGGCAGAGAGAGACTCTGTAGCTGGCTCCACCACAGGCATGGAGCCCAGCTCGGGGCTCAGTCCCCCAACCCTGGGATCAGGACCTGAGCCGAAATCAAGAGTCCGATGCTCAACAACTGAGCCCCGAGGCATCCAACAAGCGCACCATCTACAATCATAATGGGGAGGAACGTTCTGACAGAAAGTGAAATAGGGCCGGGCCCGGTGGGCTCTCAGTAGCTTAGTTCCGTCCAAAGCCGGGGTCCTCAAGGGTGCCCTGGGCCTCCACTGATGTCCCTTTCTACTCTGTCTGGGGTTCAGGGGAGGACGTGTCCACTGCCAGAGGTAGAGACAAAAACCCTGCATCCGCAACACACTCAGGCCTCCGGGATCGCCAGGATGAGATGGAAGCCTCACCGCGTCGACCTCCCGTGAGCGGGGATAGCAAGCCATTTCATGCTCGCTCGCTCCATATGCCCACGACCAGCCGGGGCCACGCAGACAGTGGGCCCTGCCGGAGCTGGCGGCGCCTGCCTGTCACAGCAGCGTGTAAGAACCGAGACCCGGGGCACCGGGCCAGCAGAGCCAAGAGTCTGGACCTGGGACCGCCTTCTCTTTGTGCCGTCCTCGAGATTCAGGCTCCGGGGAGCACAGCGTGACAGAGCAAACACACCCGGCCAGACGCTGGCAGCAGGGTAGCCAGCCTCGGCCACTCACGCCCGCTGTGGTTTCTGTGTCGCCGGGAGTTCCTGACTGGGAACACAGTTTGGTGCTGGGAGTGCAGCGCTGCTGGCCCAGCGTCGCCTGAATCCTGAACAGCACTTGCTTCCCAGCTGTGCTCAGGGCTCCTTTCCACTAGACGCCCAGGAGGGGAAGGGCTCCCACTGAGGCAGGGAACCCGGGGGGCCACAGGCCCAGCAGCCCCAACGCCAAGGGAAAGCTAGTCCAAAGGAAACACTCCGGGCCCAGGAAGGGGAGACAGAGACGCAGAGCACGGGACCCCGGGAATGCCACCGGCCCTCCCCCTTGGCGCTGGCGGCCACATTTCAGGTAGAATGTACCCTTGGCGGTCGATGCTGGTCTCCATACAGGCTGGAAGCTGCTGTATGACCAGCTTCTTACCGGAGTCCACCTGCAAGGATGGACCTTCCTCACCTTTTCCCCAAGGCCTGGCCACAGGAGGCTGCCCGGGAGGCTCTGGGACCGAGCAAGGGCCCGATCTCACCTCAAGGTCCCCTCCTTCCCAGCATGGCCCGGGGCTGGGCTGGCGGCGGCACCTCACCCTGAAACGAGGGCAGTGCTGATTCATCACTTTCTCAGGAAATAATGGCTGCTGTTTCTCCAGCATCTTGTGTGCGGGTACCGTGCCAGGCACTTCACAACGATGGCCGCAGCCGTGTGGAGGACGCCAAGCCCTTCATCTCCCCTGAGAAGACGCAGGTCCGGGAACCGCTCTCAGGGCGGAGCCCACACTCCGTCCACCGCAAGCCCGGCCAGGCTCTCTCCCCTGTGGAGTCCTTGGCAACACGGACGAAGGCCAAGCTCGTCTGAAACGTGGCGTCCGGCACAAACGGGGCTAGCGAGGTCAGGTCCACACGGGCTCACGCCTAAGACGCCGTCGGGACACCCAGCCCCGCCAGGGCCCTGCCAGGCTCAGGCAGCCACGTGGTCGAAGACGTTCTTCAGCAGCGGGACGTCGGGGCGTGTGCGCGTGTGGTTGTGGGGAAGGTCAGCCGCACAGGAAGGCAAACAGGAGAAAACGGCTGGCGTTTCTGCAAATTTGCCGAGCTTCGTGTGTGAGGCCTGCAGCAGCGCTTTCCCGAGGAGGCGCCCCACGGAGGCTCTGCGATGCGTCAGCTGTGCCAGGGGCGGCCTGTGGGCGAATTCGAGCGTCCGCATCTCTTGTCATGCGTTTGCTGCGTCACCTCCTGTCATGGAGCTCACTGGTTTGACAAAAGTGTTTGTGAAGGAAAGAGGCGTACACCTCGGGAGGAAAGATTTCCGCCTGCCATCCCAGCACCAAGGACAGACCGGGAGCGTCCGTGCAGACGGCATCTTCGTCCACTCAGGCCACGACGACACAATGCCCTAAACGGGGCGGCTCATAAATCACGCGGACTTATGGCTCGTTTGTGGGTGTAGAGGCCAGAAGTCTGAGGTAAGTCTGAGGTCCAGTGGCCGTCGAGGGGCCTCCCGTGCATAGAGTGTCCTCACACAGCAGAAGGGGGGCTCTCGGGGGCCCAGTTCCATCAGGAGACTCCCCTCTCATGATGTAGTCACCCCGAGGACCCACCTCCAAATGCCATCCCCTTGGGGGTCGGGCTGCAATCTCTGAGCTCTGGGGGACCCACACCCTCTGTCTATGGTTCCCTGAGGGTGGTCGAGGGGGCCTCACTCGTTACCATCCCCCCACCGAGATACAGCCTTGCACGTAGTGAATTATAGGGAACCGAACCCAACCTTTCCCAGAGTTCAAGTAAGTTTTCTTCTCTGGTAGAAAGTCCAAGATTTTTATTTGTACCAAGTGGAATCTAAAATTCACACACCGTGAAGAGGGTTTTGGTTTAAATCCCAGTCCCGCTCATTAAAACGAACGTGGATTTGAGTAAGTAATTGAACTTTTTCAAGCCCCACTTTTGTCTGAAGAAGAAAAGGAAACAAGGCAGCAAATCCCTGAGGTTGCTGTGAAGACCACGTGAGAGAAGGCGGAGGGAATGGACACCCACATCACAGATCGCTGCATGTCCACGGTTGCTTCCACGTGGCAGGGGTGGAGCTGAGCCTCGTGGCCCACAGAGCCTGAAAGGCTGGCCAGGCCCAGGTGGAGAGTGGCCCCACTTCGCAGATCTTGCTGAAGGGCAGCTGCAGTGGGGCCTGGGGTCCCGGTGGCACGCTGCCCCGTGGCCATGGCCTCAGTGTCTCTGCTAATAGGACCGCTGTTTCCCACATCTCATCTCGGTCCTGCCGAATCTAAAGACATCTCTGTCTATCCTCCACTCCAGTGATGGTGAGCAGGCAGGGTCTACACTGGCTCACCCGTCAAGGAAGAAATCCTGGCTGTGAACAGCTCTCCTTACCTCCTCTTCTCACGCGGGACCACACCCTGCTTGGCTGTGCATCTGCGATGGGCCGTCTGCAGGGGCGGCAAATCCTTCCCTCCCAGCACCCGCCGCCTAGCTCTTGTCCCCGGAACTGAGACTGCACTCTCGCGGTGCCCCTCTCCGGCCCGTTCTCGGGAACCCTGTCCCAAGAGAGACTGATCACTATTTGAACTTAGCTGTGTGTTCACAGGAGCCTTGTTAGGTAGACCAGGGGGGCAAGCCGCCCACGTCTGTGAGATGTATGGCTTCCACCCATCCAGTCTCACTAAATTATCGTTTTCTGAGGAAACCGTCTACCTGAAGGGGGAGGGGGCGGGGCTGTTTTCATTTGTGGGGAGATGTCCAACCTGAGCGGTCACACTCTGAGTACGGATACGTGTGGCGGGCAGCTAGCTAAGATCACTTTGGGGAATCACTCTGCAGCCACACAGTGGAGAAACGACCTTCACCAGGAGTCCAAGGTCAATATCACCAGTGACAAGCCGCATGGATGTTATGAGCCTGGGACGTGTGTGCAGGGAGTTTATGTCTCTGCGTCTCCTCCTTCCAATGGTGAGAAAGCATCAGATGGGCACGGACTGAGGGCCGGAGGACAAAATAAGTGATCATCACTCTTCCAGAGGGTCAAAGTGGAGAAAGGCGAGGGACACTAAGAGGCTATCACATCCCAGACTGAAGGAGGCCACACGCAGGGTGGAGTGAGGGTCTACAGTGCAGGGCGGGATGTGTCGTGGTGACGTGGTGCTGGCGTTAAGTCCCTGACCCTGCGGGTTGCCGTGGAAGAGGCTAACGCCATAGGAGGTTGCACGTGGGCTGCGGGGAAGGGCAGTGTCCATGCCACAACCCTCCTGTGACACTGAGTGGGTTCAAAATAAAAAGTAAAAACAAACAAAAGGCATGTCTGACACCATTCAAAACAGTTTGCATGTCCATTGGAAACTGAAAGATGTACACGCAGCTCCCAGCCAGGCAGGGAGCAACTGGAAGTCAAGTCCTGGTGCCTTCACATGTGAACCTGGTACATGAGAGACCAAATCCACAAACCAGGAATTGAAGTGTTTACTTCCTGGCCCGACTCTGAGTTCGCGTGAGTGGCCTGTGAGGCTTTCTGGACCTGAAGTTGCCTGAGTCTCCCTGGGCTTCCTCCCCGACCCTGAGCCTGGGCCCCAGGGGGCTTCCGGGGGCAGAGCGTCTGGCTTAGAGAATATGTCCTCACCCTTTGAGAAAACTCACCTAAGAATTACTATCTGGCATTAATTAGAGGCAGTGATTTGCACACACTGTTTCCAGGAATGTCGACTTCCGTGTAAACGATGCCCGGTTGGATGTGGACAGGAGCCCCAGCCCTGAGACCCCAGACCCCTCGTGCTGGGCGGTGAGCTGGGCGTCCCGCAGCTCAGCGAGCCCGGTGCCCAGGCCGGCTGTTAGCACACGGCCTCAGACGAACAGCTCTCAGGCCCCCCGCCTGGCCCGGTGGGCACCCACGAATGGCTGCCCTGCATAGGAGCTTCTGGAGCAACGACCGTCCCGTCCGCGAGCTGATCTGACGTTTGGTTCCTCTCCTGCCCTGGTGCCTTCAGCATGTGCGACCCGCTGACCACGCCCCCCCCGGGAGGCCCAGTCTCCTGGCTTCTCTCCTCTCTGACTTTGGGGTTCTCTTTCCATCACCCCCAGCCCGGGGTCCTGGCTCAAGACCGCTTCTTCTCCTTTCAGGTGTCTTTACTCACCAGCACCCTAAACCACGTCCCCTCCCAGCCTGCACCTGTCGGGGGAGCTTAGGAGCGTTCGGGGCATAGGCTCAACCTGTCTGAAGCTCGGCGTCTGGCTCCCCGCTCGGGGTCAGCACCCCCGTCCACGTGGTCGCCCTGGGCAGACCCTCAGGTCTCCATTGGCACCTCTTTCCCCTTGCCCTTCATGTCTCTGCAGGGAACCAACTGCCAGCACCCCTCCTTGATGACCCCCCATGCACCCTCCGCCACGGGCCAAGGCCACCCCCCCCCACCCCCCACCGATCCCCAGGCTGCAGCCCGAGGGACCAGAGTGCACGGTGCCTCCCTCTGTGCCTGAGACCAAGACCAAGCCCCTTCCCTCCTTGGCCGCCTCACAGCAGCAGACCCCATGTCACAGCACCTGCCACGCTGCGGGCTCCCCTGGGGACAGCCGCCCCAGGGCAGGGACCCCGGCTTGTGTGTTCTCGCACCTCGGCATCTGAGCCTGACTTACTTCCCTGGGCAAGAGCTTCCAGACAGACCCGCAGAGTTTTGCTTCCCCACTTTGCACGGGCACCGGCTGAACTGAACGTCTCTCTTTGGGGAACGTGAGTCACAGGGAAGAACCACACGTGCCTGCTGCCCCAGAGACGGGGTCTTGGCGGGGTGGGCCCCTGGAGGGCACAAAACGGCCTGAGGCTTGTCCGGCGGAGCTCTGCTGGGCCCGCTCTGAGAGCGCCTGGCAGGCCGTCTCTGCCCCTCTAAGGGACAGGCGCTGGCCTCCAGTGCTTGGGGGACAGCTCAGGCTCATTTGTCTCCCTCTCCCCATGACAGTGACAGAGTGGCAGGAAGCAGCCTCTTGGTGGCTATTGAGAGGGCCCAGCTGTTTCATGCAACCAGGAAAGTGCCAAACTCTGGGTCATGTTTTTGGAATGGAATGTTTTAATTGAGATATTTAGCTAAGATAAACAAGCCTTTTCATAATGTCTCATTTGCTGGAAATTTAGGATGTTGAAAATCCTTGGCAGATGGGGCCATGAGAGGAATCACCAAACTGGACTGAGCCTCTAACTAGGAAGGGCAGGGCGTGGGTGTGAGGAAGCAGCCGGCCAAGGCCCCCTTGGGACCTGGGGGTGGTGGCTTCCTGGGTCTCTCATCCTCGGCTCCCTTGGCCGGTACAAGGTCAAAGGGATTTGACCCCGGAGAGCTGAAAGGTGACATCAAGCTGGTTGGAGAGAAGGTGCTAGAGCTGCCTGAGATTCCAATGTCCTGGGGCAGGAGGAGGGGCCAGAGGCAACAGCATGGAACTCAAGCGCCCTGAGCAGCACCCCAGGGATCTCCCTCACCTGGCACGCACGGTGCCCACATCTCAACGTTAGAGTAACGCTCTACCCAAAACTAAAAGTGTGTTTCCCTGGAGGTGTTTGTAAATCCGCAGGAGTGCAGGAAAGGGGAGGATGTGTCTTCTATGTGCTAAGGGGTCAGGTGCTGCAAAGAGAGGAAGGCGACTGTCTCCATCTCGACTGACACGTAATTGCTCACAGTATGGTTTTCCCTCATAAGGGGCCAGTCTGAGAACCTCCGACGAGTGCGTGCGGCTCCGTCACCCCAGAGTTCTTTGCGCTCGGGGCCACCATGGCCCTGGTGTTCTCTTTGTCTCTATTCAGTTTTAAAGAGTTTTTGCAATAGTCATGTATTATTTAATTTAAATCAATAGTGGTTGTTCAGGAAGCGTGAGGAAAGTTGGCAAACATTTCTAAAAAATGTAGCAATTCTGCAAATGAGCCTAAGGGTGATCACAGGTGGCCTGTGTTCACCAGTCTCTGTACAACAAACACAGCAGATGCCTCTTCTCCCTTGAAAGCCAATAAAAGAAAAGGAAAATATAGTAAGAGTTGCTTTCATTTCTTGTTCTCACACTGTCAGTGTGTCATTCGCAAAGAAGAGCAGTGTCCCCAAGTGGTGCCTCCAACCCCTGTGTGTCCCTTGGGGACCAAACAGCCACAGAGAAGCAGGTCTGCTGGGCTTTTAGAAGCTTTAAGTGAAAAAAAATTCTAAACTTCGGACCACAACAGGACCTGCGGGCCTATTTCATGTTACCCATCACCCGAGAGCACTCAGCTCGCACAGATTTGTACGAAGTCCCAGGAGACGATACACTGGATGACGACACCACACGTGACAACTATGGACAAGCCAGTGGGGCCTGGATGCCAGGGGCCTCCCGCAGCCAGGTCCTCCCCCCGCAGCCAGGTCCTCCCCCCGCAGCGACGTCCTCCCCCCTCAGCGACGTCCTCCCCCCTCAGCGAAGTCCTCCCCCCGCAGCGTCGTCCTCCCCCCGCAGCCAGGTCCTCCCCCCGCAGCGACGTCCTCCCCCCTCAGCGAAGTCCTCCCCCCTCAGCGAAGTCCTCCCCCCGCAGCGAAGTCCTCCCCCCGCAGCGAGGTCCTACCCCCGCAGCCAGGTCCTCCCCCCGCAGC
>NW_024081564.1:375847-593213 GCF_003009895.1 Hyaena hyaena | reverse complement strand
CCCGCAGCGAGGTCCTCCCCCCGCAGCGACGTCCTCCCCCCGCAGCGTCGTCCTCCCTCCGCAGCCACGTCCTCCCTCCGCAGAGGCCGCCTGGAACCCCAGTGCCTCCCGGGGGGGGGAGACAGGCCTCCTGACACCCCGGGGCCGCCGGCTGAGAACCGGGGTGACCCCGCGCCGCCCTGTCCCCGGGGTGGGGGCCCCCGTGTGTGAGCAGGGCCGGGCCCCACCGGGTGTGCGCCTGGGGTCCGCCCCGCGGAGCTGGAACTCTGCTGGGGGGTTTTCCGCCTTATCCTTTGTCGCTTTCGGCCTGAGACCCCCGCCGGGCAGGGCCCTGGGCCCACGCTTGCCCAGGGCGGCCTGGCTCTGCCCACGGCTCTGGGTCGGGGAAGACAGAGGCGCTCTCTCTAGCTGCTGCGCGCCCCCGGCGTCCCCACCTGAGCCACCCCCGTGTCCCGTATCTCTGGGTACCCCTGCCCGTCACCCACCTGCACGGTGGCTTCCCACGGCTGCGCACTCGCAGCAGCAGGCTGGTGGGCCACGGGCTGAGCCACGGAAACTCCTCCTTTCACAGGCTGCCAGCCACGAGCACCACGGGCAGGGGGCAGGGCCGCCTCCAGACTCGGGGTCTCCCCTCCTCCCTTCCCACCACCCAGAGAGGGGTGTGAGCCTCTCTGCAGTCAGCGCTGTCTGTGGGACCCAGGGCCCAGCACTGGGAGGGCACCAGAGCTCTCTGGAACCTTCTGGAAGCCGGTAACTGGCTGGGGCGGTAGGATCCTATCTCTACACGCCCAGCATTCTCTGTGGAGGAACCCACGTGTGCCGTTGGCCACACAGCTGAGCAAACTTTGGAACAACTCTCCCTGATCCGCTCGAAAGCCGGTGAGCGCTGGGAAGGTCGGAGTGCACACCCCGCCCTCGGCCCCCCGGGCTCAGATCTGCCCGCGACGGCCAAGTGCTCTCGGTGCTCCTGACCCGGGGGCCCACGCTTTCCAGCGGGAAATGCCTCTCAGGGCCTGGGGGGCTTTGAGCTTCGGGCCCCGGGCCCCAGACCAGAGGAGAGGCTGGTGCGGGGCTGGGGGCATGGGCGACCCCCGGTGGGACCCAACGGCTGCATCCGGCCGGGCACGGTCGTCTCTGTGAGCCGCCAGGCTCGGGAGAAAACACGGGCAGCAGGCCCGTCTGGAGAAGCGAGCGAGGCGAGACCTCGGTAAGAGTCAGAGTCGCCTGTGATTAATACGCTCTCTCATTCAGTACCATGTCCGGGGGTGACCAGTAAGTGCTGCTTCGGTCACGTGGCCGCCACACAGCACCGTCCCTTCCTCCCTCCCCTCCTCCTCCCTCCCTCCCCTCCCCCTCCTCCCCACACCTCCTCCTCTCGTCCCCTGCTCCCTTCCTCTTCCCTCCCTTTCTTTCTTTTTTCCTGGGTACTTGTTCTGAGTTAGGAAGGCAAGGGGAGGAGAAAAGGCACAAAGTAATAGTGGCCCTGGACACAGCTGGCCCCTCCTGGGCCCCACCACACCCCCTCCCCGCCTCCCCCTATTTCCCGGAGTGGAAATAAGTGCTCGTGGGGCCAGATCCCAAAACACTCTGGGCCCTCGTTAGCCACGTGGCCACCCTGGGTGACGGGCTGTCCCTTCCCTGCGGCTTCTTCCTCCCTCGCGCTTGCTCTCTGGGCAGAGCGGGGGGGGGGGGCCTCAGCCATGGTGACCCCCGCCCGCCGGGGTCCCTGCCCGTCTGGTCCGAAGCCTGCTTCCTCCCGCAGCTGTCAGCCTGATGGCGGTCGTCTGCTTTCCCCAAATATCTGCTCTCTTTGAAGCGCCGGACGCCGTGAGCAACCCCCTCGGGCGTGGGTGGCTGGGCGTGCCTGCTCGGGCAGCCACAGACCTGGGCCGTCGGTGGGCGTCAGCCCGGGGGGGATGTCCTGCTCCCTTGCCTGGTGGGGCCTGAGGTGGCCTCCAGCGTCCCCGAGGCCTTCCTCCGGATGTCCCAGTGGCACGGGTGACCCCCATCCTCACAGATGACGGACACGGGTCCCCGTGCACACGTCTGTGCCACATGCCCAGTGAATGCAGGTTCAGAGGCTCACGGCAGGGGGCCCTCCCTGGAGCTGCGTCAGCACAGCCCGGGGCGCACAGGCCCCCGCTCTGCTGCAGGGGATAAAACCGGGGGGGGGGGGGGGGGGGGGGGGGGGGGGGGGGGGGGGAGCACGCAGGCGCACAGGCCCCTCCCAGATAGAACACGGGCCTTCCTGAGGTGTCTCGAGTGCAGCCCCCAGGGAGCGGGTGACGTTACTGATGTGAAAACTAAAGGACGCTCCGACGCCGGGTGCAGGACAGCCAAGTGCTGGCAGGAGACGCTTGGGCCCACGGTGCCCCTGGGGACCTGGTGGCAGGAGACACTCGTGCCCACGGTGCCCCTGGGGACCTGGTGGCAGGAGACACTCGTGCCCATGGTGCCCCTGGGGACCTGGTGGCAGGAGACGCTCGTGCCCACGGTGCCTCCTGGGGACCTGGTGGCAGGAGACACTCGTGCCCACGGTGCCTCCTGGGGACCTGGTGGCTGTGGGGTGACAGCCTCAGTGTTGTTCGGGGAAAAGCACTCGGTCTAAGGGCCCGGCCTCTGGCGGCTGCGCCCCCGCTGCCTGGCCTTCCAGGCCCCGCGTCTGCAGCCGAGCCGGCAAGGCCCGACCCCGCCGGGAGCGCGTGTGTGCGGGGCTGGCTGCCGGCCTCCTCCCCACCAGCTGCACAGAGGCGAGCGCTGTCAGGCCGACTCTTGTAAATATTTACCCACTGTCCGGGCTGCAGGGCTGTTGCCACATCACAGAACAATCTAGAAAACAAGGTGGCAAGTTCCAGAAAATTAAGTGTCAAGAGGTGGCCCAGAGTGCAGGCATCTGAAGGAGGCCTGGCTTGGGCCCCTACCTCCTGGCTGCAGGGGAGTGACGGATGGGGAGGGGGCTGCCCTGGCAGGGATGCACCCCGTGGGGGGGGGTGGCGGGTGCTGAGCAGACTCGGCCCCAGCTGCAGCCCTGGTGGCCTGGAGGCCTCCCTGCTACCCCGGCTGCGTCCTGGCCAGCGTCCCCTTCCGAGCAGGAGTCATGGAGGTCAGCTGCCCCCACGCTGGGACGCACGAGCCCTCAGGCACCGCCCCTGAGGGGAAAGGGGAGTAGGGCCTGGAAGCGCAGCTCTGGTGGGAGAGGACGCGGGATGGGACACGGGATGGGACACGGAGAGGACACGGGACAGGACACGGGAGAGGACACTGGAGGGGACACGGGATGGGACACGGGACAGGACACGGAGAGGACACGGGACAGGACACGGGAGAGGACACTGGAGGGGACACGGGATGGGACACAGGACGGGACACGGAGAGGACACGGGACAGGACACGGGACAGGACATGGGACAGGACACAGGATGGGACATGGGATAGGACACAGGACAGGACACGGAGAGGACACTGGAGGGGACACGGGACAGGACACAGAGAGGACACGGGACAGGACACGGGAGAGGACACTGGAGGGGACACAGGATGGGACACGGGATAGGACATGGGACAGGACACGGGACAGGACACAGGACACGACACGGGACAGGACACGGAGGGGACACGGGACAGGAAACGAGAGAGGACACTGGAGAGGACACAGGACAGGACACGGGACAGGACATGGGACAGGACACTGGAGAGGACACGGGACAGGACACGGGAGAGGACACAGGACAGGACACGGAGAGGACACTGGAGGGGACACGGGACAGGACACGGGACAGGACATGGGACAGGACACAGGATGGGACATGGGATAGGACACAGGACAGGACACGGAGAGGACACTGGAGGGGACACGGGACAGGACACAGAGAGGACACGGGACAGGACACGGGAGAGGACACTGGAGGGGACACAGGATGGGACACGGGATAGGACATGGGACAGGACACGGGACAGGACACAGGACACGACACGGGACAGGACACGGAGGGGACACGGGACAGGACACGGGACAGGACACGGGACAGGACACTTGAGAGGACACGGGACAGGACATGGAGAGGACACAGGACAGGACACGGGACAGGACACGGGAGGGGACACAGGATGGGACACGGGATAGGACACAGAGAAGACACAGAGGGGACAGGGGATGGGACACAGGACAGGACACGGGACAGGACACAGAGAGGATACGGGACAGGACACAGGAGAGGACACTGGAGGGGACACAGGACGGGACACAGGATAGGACACGGGACAGGACACAGAGGGGACACGGGACAGGACACAGGACGGGACACGGAGAGGACACGGGACAGGACATGGAGAGGACACTGGAGGGGACACGGGACAGGACACGGAGAGGACACTGGAGAGGACACAGGACGGGACACAGGATAGGACACGGGACAGGACACAGAGGGGACACAGGACGGGACACGGAGAGGACACTGGAGAGGACACAGGACAGGACACGGAGAGGACACGGGAGAGGGCACGGGCACTTGGCTGGGAGGTCGTCCTTGTGGGGTCCAGGAAATCCCCGTCCTTCAGGACCTGTAATGAGAGACTGGTGGTGGCGGTGTGTGTGCACACGGGTGTGTGAGTGTGCACCTGTGTGTTTGCACATGTGTGTGCGTGGGCACATGGGTGTAGGAGTGTATGTGTACGCATTGTGACCGTGTGTGCACACGTGTGCATGTACCTGAGCACGCACGTGTGCCTAGCACAACACCAGGGCCCTGGAACCTGGAGAGAGGACGGCGTGTGACGGGCCCCGAGCGGGCGGCGGAGCAGAGGGCGGCTGTCTGGAAGGAATCGGGGTTCCCGAGAGGTCAGCGGGGGGCCTGGGCGGATCTGGGGGAACCGGGCCTCCCTTCTGCCCTGGAACCTGGAGCCAGCCCCTGGGGCCACCGAGGCCCCAGCTTCGGCCAGCCTCCCCTTCGCACTGCGCAGGGCAGGCGCCTCCGGGCCTTGTTTTCTCCTAAGCCCGAAATAGTTCCTTTGAAAACATCGCTCAATTCCCAGGCCTCGGAGCTGCTGACACCGTGTCCGGAGAGGGCCTGATTCTCGAAGAGAAGAGCAGGGTGCTCCCTCTTCTGGCCTCAGCATCTAGAAGCCTCCAGAATCGGCCAGCAGAGGAGGCCGGGCCAGGCAAGCACGTCCGTGTGCCTGGCTGTCCAGTCTGTGTTTCGGGCTCCTCGGAGCAGGATGAATTGACCTTGAAGACCTGACCCCACGTGGCCCCCCCCCCCCGTCGTGGCCACTCTGGCCCTCCCACCCGCCCAGGCCTTTCTCCCTCCTGCGGGCCCGGAGAGCAGCAGGGGCTGCAGAGGGAGGCCTGACGTTCCTGTCGCTGTGACTGCTCTGCTCACCTCACCCCTGTTCTGTAAATGCATAGTTGCACGTAACAACCAGCCGAAAAAGAACTATGACAAAAATCTATTAATCTCAGTTTCTATGAGATCAACTTTGTCTCAATCAGGCCTTCCACAAAAGGTGCAGACTGAGGCAAACCTCTATGGCGACATATAAGATTTGTGCAACTCAGCCCTTTTCATTCATTAAGTCCATTTAACAGCCTTACTCACGGCACTTCTGTCTGAGTCATGAACCGTAGTTGGCCTGGAATGTAAATGGATGTAAGTGTCCAGTTTAGGAAAGTTCTTTCCTATGAAAGACAAGGGTCGGCCCGCTGGGTCCCACGATGCCCCCGCCAGTGTGCTTGGTCACCTGTGAAATGCGCCTCATCTAAGCCGTCTTTCCAGGGTCTGAGGCAGAGGCCCTCCTGGCTCCGCCTGCGGCACGCGCCGTATAACAGAACCTGACCCCTCCTGAAGCATCCGTCCAGGCGGGTATGCTCTGCGCACGGCCTGGCCGCCATGAGCGCCGTTCTTGGAGATGGTCTGCATTTTGTGACAGAGCGAAAGGGCACGTGCAGCCCCCTGGGGCCGTCCTGGCTCCACCACATCCCTCCAGGCACCGCTGGCCCTGGCGTGCGGCCTGGGGCTGTGCACCCCTCTGGGCCTCAGTCTCCTCAAGTGTCAAGAGAGAAAAGGCCCAAATCTGTTGGGCAGGCTTGTAGTGAGTGTCATTGCTAACATCCAGGCCCAGCATGCCCTGTGGTCGAGACCAAGTCTTGGAGGAAAGATCAAGATGCTGGGATCACGACCCTAAGTGCTCTGAAGAGCTGGCTCTGCATAAGCCCCAGGCAGGGCTCCATGTTAGATTGCGGTGTACACATGTCTACAGCGTATACCACACGCGTGTCCTGTGCTCTGAGTGTTAGCTTGCACACACGTGGGCGCCACCCCCGTCTCGGCTGCCTCCTCTCACACTCGAGTGTGTGCACACCTGGACACACTCACCCGAGCAGGCAGGCGTTCAGAGCGGGGAGCCAGGCACTGACCCCGTGAGGTTAGTCTCTGCAGAGATGAGCCCGCATCCGGGCGCACAGGCAGGCAGGCCATCTGGGCAGGCACTGTTGTCCTGAGACTTCCACCCAGGCTGGCTTCCTCCAGCTGCCGGAAGCTTCCAGACTGAGGAAGCAGGAACCTGGTCCCTCACTGTGCTGTAGACGCACCCTCAAGTAAACGTTGGCACACAGCAGTTTCTGGGAAAGTGTTGGCATAGGGACCAGGTTTGAGGGTTACAAACAAGTCCCTGCAATATTTCCTGTGCTCACCCACCTTCATTCCCCTGCCAACCACGGCCAATGCAGAGCCTTCGCCTCCACCCTTCGAGAAGCCGGTGGAAGAGGAGGGGGTCTGGGCAAAGTAGAGGGGAGGCAGTGTCTGCAGCAGACAACAGGCTGTGTTCTCTTTCTTCTGAGTACTTGCGTGACCTTCAGGGGCCATCCACAGATCTGTTCCCATTGTCTTTCAAGTCACACCCTCGTTGGCATCTGTAGTAGAAAAGCTCCTCTGATCCCCGTCCTCCGGGCTCTGTGGCTCTTTCTCCACCAGCGCAGACTGGCCTGCCTTGTCTTTCCCATTAGAATGTGTGTTCTGAGGGTAAAGAAGTTCCCCACTGAGTCTTCAGCAGCAAGCGCTGCTCATAGTAAGTGCTCCGTAAATATGTGTGGGGTGGATAGATGGCTGTATAGATGGGGAGATGGACGTATGACGGGTAGATGGATGTATGGATGGGTAGGTGGACATAGGACTGGATAGATGGCCAAATGGATGGGTAGGTGGACCTATGGTGGGTAGATGGGTGTATATATGGGTAGGTGGACATAGGGATGGATAGTTGTATGGATGGACAGATAACGGATAGATGGACGGATAGGTGGACCTAGGGATGGATAGAGGGGGAGAAAAACAAGATGCAGTTGGTTTTTGTGCTGGTTCAGCGACGGCACAGGCGTGAGGTCTATACTGCAGACCGTGGCAGGCAGGTTCTTTGTCCTCCCAAGCAGTTTTGAGGTGAGCCATCCCAGTCTCCACGGAGCCCGTCAGGGCCCCAGCTCTGTGGCGCACACGATGGAGAATGCGTGGGGCCGGCCTCAGGCTCTGCGCATTTGTGCCTGCACAGCCTCCCTGGACCCGTGATCATTGTCGTGTGTCTTCCCACAGAACCTGTGCAGCATTCCTGTCCTGCTGAAGGCTGAGCTCCAGGGAGACCCGAATCTCCCTGCGGCGGACTCAAGGGAAGCCGCGCACGCCGCAGCGGTCATCGGTGTGCGGGAACTGCCAGCCGTACACGCCCCCAGCACTCGCGGGCAGAGGAACGGCGCCTCGATGCGGCCGCTGCCCCCTCTACCTGCCAACGCTTTGGGGCCCACCTCCCGAGACACACGGTGTCTGAGACTCAGTGCCCGTGGCAGCAGGGTGCCGAGGCCCCAGCCTCCCCACCGGACACTTGGCCGGACTCGGCAGGAGGGCTGGCGCCTGCGGATTCTGCTGTCTGGGGTGGAGATGGCCCCACCGCCGTCCCGGGGCCTCGCGGGCTGGCCGGGGCAGCGTGCCCTCAGGGCGGGACTCCGATTCTGATGTTCAATGTGCTCCTCCAGATGGGGTTTTACCGACTCTCACACGAACGCACTGACAGGACAGAGAGACCGGACCCCGTGCCCTGCAGCGAGCCTGGCCCTCTCTCGTCTCTCGGTGCGACTTCCCTCCGGACTTGCCCCCACGTGCTGGGTGGCAGGAGCACCCTCAGCCGCCGGAGCCTGGGCGCCAGCTCCTCCTCCCCCTCGCCCGCCCCCGCGCCTCCAGCGCTGCGCGGAGTTCACCCAGCATCCGCGGGGAGCCGGCGCTGGGCCCGGGGCTCGGGGCCCCACCCCTGCACACGGCAGCCTAGGAGGCTAAATATAAAACAGACGGCCACACATCCAGATGCATGATTGCACGTCGCCTTCCCTGCCCTGAAGGCCAAGTATAGGTTTTGTCACAGGAGGGCCCAATTTCGGGTTGGGGCTGGGCAGGCCTTCGCGAAGAGAGATATTTACGGACACCCGAAGTGTTAGCAAGCGTGTGGGGGGAACGGAGGCCTGAACGTCCCGGGCGAGGGACAGTTGTACCGAAGGGCCTCGAAGCAGGAATAGTTCTGAGAATTACACCTCAAGCCTAATGGGGGTCCGACGGGTGTGCGGCGAGCCCGGTGGCCGTGAGGCTGGGCACCCTGACCTCTTGGTTGGCCCTGGGGAGCAGCCTTGGTGAGGGAGTGGGGGGCTGGCACCCAAGGGCTGGCCAGCACTGGCAGGGGGACCGTCTTCGCCTGGGGTGGGAGGGTGAGGTCCGCTGACCCCCCGCTGAAAGGCTCCCTGTGGGCCCTGCCAGCCTGTCCTGTCCTTGAGGCCCCTGGGCTTTGGTGTCCCTAGTGCACCCCTGTCGGTACCCAGGGCCACCGAGTCTGTCATCCCCATGGCATCACTGCTCCGCCTGCAGCCTCACACCCCTGCTGCTGCAGTCACATGTCACCGTGTCACCGCTGGTCTCAGCTCCTGCCTCGTCACCTCGCACGGCATCTCGCTGCAGTGACCTAGGCTGGGACGTGCCCCGGAAGGCTAAACACCCTTCCCCAGCCCCTGAGGCCCTGGGGTGCGAGGTGAGGCCTGTGAGGTCCTTCGTGTCCGGCTCCTTCCACGGGAAGTGACTGTCAGCCCCGGGACTCTCTCCGGTTCCCCGCACTCCAGATGAACCCTTACCCTCACCATCTGGCTCCCCTCTGGTCCTGGCTGCTGGGTCTTAGGGGCCCACCTCCCCCTTCCCTGGGCTCAGCGCCTGCAAACATGGCGAGGACCCAGGCACTTGCTGCATCCTGCCAGCCACCTGCAAGCTCACCGCCTCCCCCACTGGCCTGGGGGTTCCCTGAGGACGTGACCCGCACCTCCTCTTGGTCACCTCTACCCCATACCACCTGTGCAGTGGCGGGGGTCGCAAAAAAGGAAAAAAGAAGATGGCGGAGCAGCATGGAAGTTCTTGGCTTTCGCGTCCCCAAAACACAGCCAGCTCCTTGCCAAACCATCCTGCGCACTAGAAAACTGATCTGAGGATTAACAACAATCTGCATAACTTCAGCCACAGAGCTCGCAGGCGCCGGGGAGAGGCGACCTGGGGAGGGAGAGGCCGCGGAGGGGATGGAGCTATATTTGCACAGAGAGGACGGGGACGGGGCGGCGGGGAGGGGCGGGGAGTGCGGAAAAGCATTGCCCACAGAAGCAGCTGGAGAGAAAGAGAAAGAGTGGAAACACCCACAAGAGTCTGAACAAGCAGGGTGAAGGGAGAGGGTTTTCTTTAGGGGAAAAGAAGAATTTTGGGAGAAAAAGTGACTCTCCTGTCGGGCTCTGCAGGCGCAGTAGGGCGTTCTCGTGAGTCACAGCGTCCTGGGCTCCGTGACGCCGGGTCACAGGGCGCACAGCGCTGAGCTAAGTGGATGTAATCCGAGGAAAACAGGGCACTGGGTCTCTGAGGGAATTTCCTAAAAACCCCAAATCGGTAAGAACTGGCTGCCCTTTCAGGGAACTGTGCGACTCCTTCTTGGCAACACGGCTCTCAGACTTCCCGGGCGGCGCTCCATCTGCTGCGGACCTCAGCCTGGCCCGCCAGGGAGCCGGGTTTGCTAGAAACCTCGGCCTGCCCTCCAGCACACTCATAAGGAAAAAGGCCTTTATGTTTCGGTTTGCCACGATCTAACCAACCTTTGTTTTGTGGACAGCATTTTGTATAATTAATGCTCCCTGCATGTGTGGTGTGGGGTGTAGAGCGCTCTGCACTGTCCCCACGATCCCTCTCAGGAGCCCGTGGCCAGGGACTGTCATCACCACAGTGTCATCGACGAGAAAACTGAAGCCAGGCAGGAGCCGGCTGACTTGCCCTTGGCCACAGTCGGCAGACACTAGCGCCACAGTTCAAACTCAGGCGTCTGATCCACAATTAACTACTTAGCCGCGATTCTGTGCTGTCAGATTTTTTATTGGTTTCTGTCAGGGTTGGATTTCTGCCAAGGTCCTGGAAAGAAATGTGTCGCATGTGGCCCTTCTCGTACGTCTAGAAGTTCCACTCACCTGGCGTGGAGGGACGCTCCTTCCCCCACGGCCCCCGGGGGCCTTCACGCAGGGCCCACCGGGGTGTGCGGTCGCTCCCCGCAGCCCCCTCACCGCTCTGAGGAGAGGGAGGAGGAGGCAGGCAGTGGGGGCACCCGTGCGGAAGGTTCCCGGGAACCTGGGCCCACCCGGGCTGTCCTTACCGCCCGCCCACCTCCCAGGTCCCTGGGGACAAGGGGCCCCTGACACGCAGACAGTGACGCTATTTCTGACCAGAGCCGAGTCTTCCTTCCACCAGGCCAGACACACGCTTATGACCGAAGGCTGTCTCAGATCCTGTCTGTATCGGCCGCATCAGAAATACTCCTCCGCAGATGCCCGGTGGGGGGGCACTGTCGTCCTGTTACTCGGGAAGGAGCTGTGCCGTCCCCCACAGTCACTGGGGGGCGGGGAGGATCCTTCCTTCCTGGCCTGAGGAGGGCTGACTCGAGTGGCTACGTAGATTCCTATCGCCGTTCGCGGCCCAGACCGTTCATGCTAGGGTGTGTCCCCGAGTCCTGTGAACGCTCGTGGGATGTGCCAGCCCCGTCCCTGTGCACATGGGTGATGTCATCGCCAGGAATGACAGTGGCCGCTGCTGGCCCGGCCCTTCCGAGGGCCGGTCTTCTCACATCCCGGCTTCCTGCTCTCTGCGCCAGCAGCAGGGCGCTGTCGTAGACTGTGCTCACACGCACCGCCAAGTAAGCAGGGGCCACCGTCACCGCAAGGTGTTGCCTCTTCTCTCCCCGTTGGCAGGACAAGTGTGTTGTTTGTCTGTCCGCCAGCAGCAGATTAGGAAGGCTCTTTGGGGAGACGGTGGAAGGGAGCGGCTTCCTCCGTCAGGAGAGCCTCCGGTGCAGCCAGAGGGCCTCGCCCGCTGCCCTGTGACCCCTCCTGCCCACTGACGACCTTCCTGGTGTGCCTGTGCGTCCTTGAGAACAGGTCCCGCGTCACCCTGGAGCGGGTGGGGAAGGCCACACCCTCTCCGGGGGGTGTGCAGGCCCCACGTTGGACGGCTGTCCCTGCTGGCGTGGGGAGGGGGTCCCAGAATGGATGTGACATTCCTTATTCCTTCTCTTAGACGCTCCTTTGGCAAAGTGACCCCTGGGCACAGCTCAGAGGGCTTGGGGTCTCAGGTCAGTGCAGAAGCGCCTCTGGGCAGAGGCCCCGGCCCAGCCCCCTTCTCTGCTGCAGTTTCCACGGGGCTGTGAAGAAGGGATCGTGTGAATTGCTGCGTAGAAGCTGCTGGTGCGTGCGGCCCGGGGCTGGTGTGTCTCCCTCAGAGGGACTTGCTGACGGAAGGAACCCTTTTCAGTTTCCCGCCTCCCTCCTTCCTCGTCTGTGTCTCATCCCTTCCTCTTCCTCTCGTCCCCTCCCCCCTCCCCTCCCCCAACTTTTACCTCCTCCCTGCTCCCTCCCTCTCCCCCTCCCCTCACGCAGCCCTGCCCCCCTCAGGTCAGCGATGACTAAGGAGGGTCGGGAGGCGGCCACCCTCTGGGAGTGGGTTGGTATTCGGCAGCGCTGCAGGAAGCTGAAGAGGTTCCCACCCCAGCCGGCAGGGCCCATTCTGACTCCCAGAATTCCAGAACCTTCTCTTATTTCATTAGAAACGTACCAGATGTGGGAGCAAACTGTGAATCGCACCCAGCCTCGATTCCCTGTTACCGGCTTCTCTGTCTTGGCAACCCTCCCTTCCCAGGAACGTCAATCTTCTCTACCCCAAGCTCAGTCAGTACCCCCAGGCTCAGTCAGTACCTTCCGGGAGGCTCCCAGCAGCTGTGACTTTCTCACGCAGGTCTTCCGGGCTCAGCTCGTGAAACCCTCAACATTCCAACAAGCTAAAAATATGCCTGGCCGAACCCTCATCCCAGGGGGGCAATTGACGAGCCCTTGGCCGTGCCTCACGGTGGACACACGCAGTGGTCTGATTAATGCGGGGGGCGGCATGCGTCGGGGTCCCGTACCTCGGTAATACCACAGCTGTGAGTTTCCCTCAAGGGTTCCCAGGAAGGCGACAGCGAGAACTCAAGCCCCTTACACCCCTTGCACCACGCTCTCCAGACGAGCAAGCCGCAGGCCCGGGAAAGACACGTGGGGAGACAAATCTGCTAAGAAAAGGCTTGTCTGGCGCGTCCGTGGTGTTGAGGGCAGGACGCCTGCTGGCCGGAAGCCACACAGAGAACAGTGTGACGCACGTTATGCTTGGAGTAGACGAACATCGCGGGCTGGCTCTCCTGGGTTTTACGCGCACCAGCCTCCTTTCTAGAATACACTGCCCAGTGGTCTCCGCCCTCCCAGACCCGCCTCCCATCGCTCCAGAGCTTCCAGGCGCCCCCGCTGTGTGTCCCCTGGGACCGCCTTCCGCCTCTCCTGGTGTCTCCCTGACCCCTCCGCGCCCACACGGCCGCCAGCCCGTCATCCCCGGGCCGGGCTGTGGTCTGAGTGGCCCTGGCCCTTCTGCTGTGCGGCGCACATCAGCGCTTGCCTGTGGCCGTATGCGTGGCACACGCAGGTTAGGAGTTACGAGGCCGAGGGAAAACAGGTCCGCTCCAAGCTGCAGCTTCCCAAGCCGCAGTCAGAGAGGGATGTGGTGGTCCCAGCTTGTCATCCCTCTCCAGGCGGAGCCGCGGGGGCGGGGATGGGCTCTGGCGTCGGGTTGTGTCCAGAAACCCTTTGAGAGATTTCTAGGGTAACTGGGTGGACGATTACCAACAACATCTATTTTGGGCATAAACCCTTGCTGCTTAGTTACAAGAGTGAAGATGCTTCTTGAAGAACAAAACAAACAGAGCGGCCTCAGCGTCTGTCCAGTCAGTCCCGGGTGGCTGGCCTTTGTCACGTGAACGCCCAGGCAGCCCTCCAGGGTTTCACCTGAAGCCTCCCCTTCCTGTGGGGCTGTTGTTCCACAGAAATGCCAACCTGGAGGATCCCAGGCGGCCAGGGGATCCTGACTCGGGGACGTGTTTGTGACCATCTGCTTGTCATACATGTAAAATTTTTATTTCTAAAATTACGCAGGGGTGCACAAGACCAGCGGTTTCTTGCAGTTCCCTGGTCCTGGTGGCCAACGGGCACTTCCTGTCAGTGCCCACACCTCAACCCGGCCTCGCCTGGGCGCCCTGCTGTCGGGCAGAGAGTGTTTCCTTCCCGTCGTCTCTAAGGCGCGGGGCTTCCTCGCTGCGTGGGCTCCTTACGTCTTGTGAAAACAGCATGAGCAACGGGAGGACACAGCAGCCTTGCTGGGGGCCACCCAGGCAGAAGCATTTTCCTGCAAAATGTTAGGTTTGCGTGTTTTACAGCCGTGCTCTGCATGAGGGAGGGCGGGCTGCAGGTGTTTGGTCGCAGAAAGACGTCTGTTGGTCAGGAGGGTCTGGAAGAATTTCAGCCTCGCCTCCTGCGGGAAATCCTCCAGGAAGACCTCGGTATTGGCGGCTGCTCCCAGCTCACAAGGCGGTTCTCGCCCAGGTCCTCGGCCTCAGCACTACGGACGGGGCGGGGTTGCCGCTCACTCCGTGGGGTCGCTGTCCTGGGCACTGCAGGGTGGTGAGAGGCACTCATTTCACCCAGCTGGAATGTCCAGACCTTTGCAAGTGTCCTCTGAGAGCAGCCGGTCCCGTCTCAGGTGGGGGTTCCCAACCTTCCACCAGGGCCTCTGGCCATGGCCTGGGTGATGAGGTCGGCTCCCGTGGTGCCGAGAAGCTGGAAGACGGGGCCGGAGAAACACAAGTCTGCACTGGTCCAACCTTGATGGCGTCCCCACCATGCTTGGTGCCTGGGTCCTTGGCCGTGGGCTGAGAGCCACCGTCCCCGCTCAGCTGTACAGCGGAAGTCCCTCCATCCAGAAGTGTCCTTGCCCCTGGGGGTTCTGCCCCACGGAGATTCATCCCCGGCACAGGAACGACATCGCTGGCTCCCAAGCTTCCCCAAAGGCCGGGGATGCCACGAAGATCCCAAGACATCTGCAGTCTCTCAGCACAATGTCTAACTCACTCACGGAGTTGGCTAGATTTTCCCTTTGTTTCTGCGTCTGGCGATGCTTGGAAACTCAGAGCCTGAGACAATCATGCGGAGGTGACCAGCCAAAGGAAGTTCTGTGGAGGTGGCAGTTTATCAGGTAGAAGTCCTGAGGTCCCCCGGTGGACAACAGGGAGCAGACCTTTGAGGAGAGGCAGCGAGCAGCCGGCTGACACACGGTCCACTGTGCCCAGACACATCCATTTCAGAAGTACTGAGCTTTTATTTTATTTACTACTACACTGCCTGTGTGCCTTTTAAAGTGGTGAGTCCCTTGAAGACAGGAATAATTTTTCATGAAATATATCCAGTACCTATTATCGGCATCAATAATTTCTTTGACTGTGGTAAAAAAATTGCACAGTATAAAATTTACCATCTTAAACGTTTCCAAGTGTACACTTCAGTGGTGTTAAGTACATTTACCTCGTTGTGTGACCAAACTCCAGAACTTTCTTATCTGGTGGAACTGAAACTTTGTCCCCTTGAACAGCTGCCCAGTCCCCTTGCCCCCAGCCCCTGGCAATCACTGCTCTACTTTCGGATTCAACAAACGTGACTAACCTGGGTTCCTCCTGGGTGTGGGATCATATAGTATTTGTTTTTCACATCTATGTGTGAATGATTTATTTCACTTAGCATGACGTTCTCAAAGTCTATCCGTGTTGTAGTATAGCACAGAATTTCCTTCCTTCTTAATATTCCTGAATAATATTCCAATGTGCAGATAGACCACGTTGTCTACACCAGAGGACATTGGGTGACTCCCGTGGTTTACCTACTGTGAGTAACACTGCTGTGAGCATGGTGTGCAAATACCTTCTTGAGAGCCCGCTTTCATTTATGTTGGGTACGTGTCTAGCAGTGAAATTGCTGGATCTTATAGCAATTTTATGTTTAATTTTTTGAGAAACAGCCATACTGTTTTCCAAAGCAGGTACCCTGTTTTACATCCCCTCCAGCAGTGCACAGGGCTCCAAATTCTCTGCATCCTCAGCAACTCCCATTACCTCCTGAACGTCTGATAGTGATCCTCCCCACGGGCATGAGGTGACATCATACCGTGGCTTTGACCTGCATTTCCCTGATGATGAGCCAGAGATGTTGGGCATCTTTTCACATGCTTGTGGGCCACTTCGGTGTCTTCTTTGCAGAAACGTCTATTCAGGTCTTTTGTCCATTTTTTTTTTTTTAAGTTTATTTATTTTGGAGAGAGAGAGAGAGTGGGGGAGGGGCAGAGAGAGACAGTGAGAGAGAGAGAGAATTCTGCTGTCAGCACAGAGCCTAACTTGGGTCTCGATCCCATGATCTGGAGATCATGACCTTAGCCCAAATCAAGAATTGGACACTTATGGACTGAACTACCCAGGCGCCCCCTGGTTTGTCCATTTTTAAATAAAGTTATCTGTTTTGTTGTTGTAGGGTTGTGGGCACTCTTGCACGTTCCGGAGACCAACCCTTCACTAGATCCACGGTTTGCAAGCGTCTTCTCCCATTTGTTGCATTCTTTCAATTTTCCGCACCTCACTGAGTGACAGTGCCCCATGATGCACAGCCGCTTTAATTTTGATAAAATCCAACTTAACTATTTTTAACTTTTGTGGTCTGTGCTTTTGGTATCAAATCCAGTAAATTCTCACCGAACGCAGTGCTTTTTGGCCTATGTTTTCTTCTAAGAGTTTTATACTTTCGGGTCTTATTTTTAGGTCTTTAATCCATTGAGTTAACTTTTGTAGGTGGACGTAGTGTGGACCCACCTTCATTCTCTGCACTTGGTGGCCTGGTTTTCCCGACTCTCCCCACGGAGCAGTCTTGGTGCCTTTGCTGAAGGTCATGAGGTCACGAGGGCTTTGGCTCGAGGCCTCTTGCGCTGTGCTCGTTTGCACCAGGGCCGCACTGTTTTGATTACTGCAGCTTTGTAGTAAGTTCTGAAATCAGGAAGTGTGAGTCCTCTGGTGTTCTTTTTCGCCATTGTTTTAGTTCTTTGGGGTTCCTTGAGACTCTACATGGATTTGGGGATGGATTTTTCTTTTTACACAAAAAGTTACCATTGAGATTTTGCTAGAGATTGCATTAAATCTATAGGTTGCTTTGGGTAGTAATGACACTGAAATAATGTTAGTTTTTCAGATCCATGAACACCGATGGCTTTCCATCTATTTAGATTATATCTTTTCTTCCTTTGAGCGAACTTTTACAGTTTGCAGTGTCCAAGTCTTTTTCCTCCTAGGCTAAGTTTATACCTAGGTAGTTTATTCCTTTGTGATGATATCGTAGATGGATGTTTTTATTTATTTCCTTTTCAAATTGTTTATTAGTTTGGAAACACAACTGTTTTTTTGCGTGTTGATTTCATATCCCACAACTCTGCTGGATACATTGGTTAGTTCTGACTTTGCTGTGGGACAGGCATTCGATAATTCTTAAACAAACATATTTGCAACGGTCTCGTGGGAAGTAACAGGAGACAATAGGTATTGAACACTTAAATGCCAAGCCCTTTTCTACCATTTCTAGCCTGATACTATATATATAAGCTTTCTCCCTTTTAAGATCGACATTATCTTTTCAAGTGTCCAAATAGCCCAGGTCACAGAGTGCGTAGGAACCAGAGCGGGGGTGTTCGCCTGATCCCTTTGCAGGCAGAGCCATGCTCTGCGTTAATGAATAAATGGATCATGACACAAATTCAGTCATGTGTTTCTTTTGTTGTTGTCGTTGTTGTTTTGTTTTTGTTATTATTCCTTTTGATTTATACAGAATCCCCTCAACACATCTTTAACCACCATCTGGAGCTTTAGTTAAAAGACATTTAAAAAGTCCTTTCAAAATATTCTCTGTGTAACCCCCAAAGGACACCCCACTGGATCAATTGATGCTTCATCTGCTTTTAATGCTGTAACATAAATAAAAGTTAATATGCTGTAGCGTGCCACAGAAGGCCGAGGCAAAGACAAATGATTCACAGGCTGTGTAGGCCCGCAGGGAGGGGGGCGCTCTGCCCAGCAGGCTCTGCTCCAGGAAGAGGCCCGGTGGTCCGGTGGCGGCCGAGAGGAGGCCCTGTTCGTTGGCCAGGGACCGTCATTGCAAGGATGGCAGCGCACGGGGGAGGCTCTGGAGGGAATAGTTCCTTCCTCAGGAAGCATTAGCTTCTCCTCCAGAGCAGGGCCTGGGGCGCCCAGCCCATAGGCCCCCTCCTGCCCTTCACCTGCACGTCTGCCTGTGCCGAGCCCACGCTCCAGTCCTGCCACTGCTGGGCCTCCCACCGAGGAGCAGGTGACGGCAGCTCTTTGGTCCTCATTTCCGACCCAGCTTTTGAAGGACATGGGCTGTTGTCTTAGAGGGCCGGGAGCCCCACGGCCCGGGATGCACGCTCTCCCACTGGCCCTGGCCAACCCCATGGGGCCTCCCTCCTCTTGGGGGGGCAGTGAGGGTGGTCAGGGTGGCAGAATTCCTCTTGGAGGCTGATGCCCGATGGGCAACTCCAGCCTGGCCCCTCACTGGGAGCCCACAGCCCACAGCCCACAGAGGCTTTATCGCTCTCTCCTGCCAGGGACCCTGACTGAGGCCTCTAACAAAGGACCCACATCAAATCATTTTGTCCATTTTAACAGCCCCAAGGACATGGGGACCCAGCCTGGGAGCAGTAGAGAGGGAAAACCGGGGGATGGGGTCCCCAAGAGTGGAGGCCGGTCAGGGCAGCACCCAGAGCTCAGGGCCTGTGGAGGAACAAGGTCGCAGCTGAGATACCCACAGCCTGGCCCTTCCCACGTGGCCCATACCCACAGCCTCACCCCTTCCCATGTGGCCCATACCCACAGCCTCGGCCCTTCTCGTGTGGTTGATACCCACAGCCTTGCCCCTTCCTGTGTAGCTGATACCCATAGCCTGGCCTCTTCCCTCATGGCCAATATCCACAGCCTCACCCCCTCCCACCTGTCTGATACCCATAGCCTCATCCCATCCTGCGTGACCCATACTCACAGCCTCGTCCCCTTCCCAAGTGGCCAATACACACAGCCTGGCCCCCTTCCTTCATGGCTGATACCCACTGCCTCACCCCTTCCCATGTGGTCAATACCCACAGCCTCACCATTTCCCACGTGGCCAATACACATAGCCTCGCCCCTTCCCATGTGGCCATCCTTGGGCTAGAAGGACCAATGTCTGCTCTGTTTTTCTCAAGAAGAGGTTGATGGAGTCTGGGGAGCCATAGCCTTAGGATGGAGCCTGACCAGGAACCACCCTTGGGCTCTGCCCATGCCCAGACCTCTCACTGTTGGCCCTCAGTGTCAGGGAGAGACAGGCAAATCTGGGACCAAGACCCAGAGTGGCAGAGTCCACGGGAGGCACAGAACTCTACAGTTTATATGAGCCCCAGTTCCACTTCCATTCCCAGCAGCTCACCTTGCACCAACAGCTCAGCCCGAGATATTGACACCTGTCATTGGGTCACCCACCCCACAGCCTTACCCCAGGATCCCTGCACGCAGCCTGGAACCCCCAGACTTCGGGAGAGGCTGCTCCCCCAGCTGTGTGATCAGGGCCCGAGGGTCTGGCTCTTCCCTCAACCCCACGTCACTCCCTTTCTAGTGCCAATGAGACTGGGAGCCCACGGGGGGTCCAGCCCACTCCCCATCGCCGCTCTGCCCAGAGAGCACCACCTTGTGTCCTGGGCTGACTCCCACCCTGCCGCCTCTGGGGGCTCTCCGTTTGCTCCGCGAGCCATCGGGAACAGTGCTTCCTGGCTGTGTCCCGCCTCCCAGAGAAACTGTGACAGGGCTCCTGCGTAAGGCTCCCAGGACTCCAGCACCAGTTCCCGTGGGGACCTCCCCGTGTAGACAGAGGAGAGCCATGAGCTTGTGTGTGCAGGCAGGATCGAGGGAGCTGGGCACGGAGACGCGGGCCCCAGGGTGCCCGGGGCAGGATGTGCCGCTGGGGCTGAATCTGAGCTCAGGAACCGAGGGGACACCCTGGTGAGAGGAGGGGTGTCCTGATGAGAGGAGGGGACGCCCTGGTGAGAAGAAGGGGGCGCCCTGGTGAGAGGGCTCACGAGGAGCACGCGGCGTCGGGAGGCCCAGCACAGGCCGCCAAGCCGCACTGTCGTCGAGGGGTGCCGGTCCTGCGGCGGAAGGACAGGCCGAGCTCCGTTTGGAGCTAAATCGGCCTCTGTGCGCAGCAGCTCCGGGCCACGCCAGCTGAGCTGGGCAGGTGACCCGGACAAAAGGCCTGGCTCACGGACAGAGTGCAGAGCCCCACGTGACCGGGCGGCAGGACCGTCAGAGCCTCAGCAACAAAAGCTAACTCAGAGGCTGAACCAAGAGCCTCCGTTCGGAGGTCGGGCGGCCTTTAGAAACGGGCTTCCTGGACCACGTCCCTCTGCACGGCCTCCGCATCAAAGATGCCTTTGTCACCACCTCTCTGCTGCGCGGCCCGCCTGCCAAATCCGCCCGCTGCCATGGAGACGCAGCGCCCGCCGGCTCTTCCCGCGGGAGGCCTCCGGCCTGGGCCGCAGGGAAATGAGACAGTCCCCGTAAATGCTATCTCGGAAGACTTGGACAAACAGCTAAATGTCGCCGGGGCAATTAGCGTCCTCGGCAACCGCGTCCTACGGCCCCTGCTGCGTCTCTGAGCCGTGGGGCGCCTTGTGTGTCAGGTGGGGCAGGGCTCTCCTTTCACCTCCACCTGCTGCTGTCACCGGCTGAGCAAAACTGCACTCTCGGTGGCCCCTTGAAGCTGAGCACGTCCCAGGGCCGCGAGGGCAGCTGAGTGGCAGCTGGCGGGCCAGCCCGTGGCCTTCCCACATCTGTAAGAGGGGCCGGGACCCTTAGGTGGACTGGACAAGAGGGGGCATGTTCTGGCTGAGAGCAAACCGGAAACTTCTAGGCCTGCCTCACGCACGGTGTCAGGTGCAGAAGGAGACACGGGGACCCCGTGCTGTTCGGAAGGGTCTGTGCCACGACCCACGGGGTGACTGTCCTCAGAGTCTGTTGTTTCTGACTCAGGTGTTCGGTTTCAGTGACCGTGCGGTGATGGTCTGTTGGCTGTTACATGTGGGCCACGCCGTGTGGTGCTGTGGCCACGCTCCTGTTTGCATGAGGCCACATTATTTGGCTGACTACAGAGGATCGCCGTGGATGTTTCTTTGTTCTGTCCCGGGAGCTGGCACAAAGATCCCGTGCAGCCCCCCGTTGCACACATGTGTGAACAGCCACGCACGTCTGGCGTCTGCATGACAGAAGCCTTGAGGAGCTTTGCACAGTGGGGCCACCGGGTCTGCAGTCTGCTCAGGAGGCGGCACTGCCTGTGTCCTTGAGGTGGAGCTCACAGGGTGCTGGACGGCGGAGGTCAGGGTGGTCGCGCAGGGACGTGGTCTCTGCACATGGCTGCTCTGTGGGCTGAGAGGCCAGGGGGCGAGGACAGGTTGTCCACGGCAACACGTGGCCTGGCTCTATCTGTTTCCTGCCACTCCTTCTGCTAAGGAGGCACTGAGCCACATCTGAGCTGGTGGGCGGGAACGTGGTTGGCACCCAGGACCGCCACAGGAACCGGACAGCTGGGCCACAGGCTCCACAGCAAGCTTGCTTCACGTGGAGCGGGTTTGGTGGGCAGGGCCCCAGACCCTCCTGCTGCTTCAGAAGAAAGCGCGGCCTGAGCCGCACGTACGAAGGGCAGCGGTGTGTGCCCAGGGCCCCGCGGCGGAGTCCCGGCCTGAGTCCAGGGCCTGCTTGGCCTGCTCTCTGGGGAAGGCGGGCGCCAGGGAAGTGGCCGCTGGCCTGGTTACCCACAGGTGTGGGCTCTGGAAATAAACAGGACAGGAGGGCTCCGGGGCCAAAGTTGTGGGGCTGGGGCCGTGCGGCTGCCTGAGGGACTTTCTGGGGCAAGATCACCTGAGGCCCCTGTCTGTGTGGGTCGGCAGTCCTGACTATGGGAGCTGAGTTAGGGCCCCGCTCGGACAGGGACGTGGGTCACAGGCATCTGTGGTCCACCAGCAGGAGCAGCCGCTCTCGGACTGACCCCCGCCTGGCTCCCGGGACCCCCTGCCCCAGGTCAACAGTTGAATGGGGTCAGTTATCCTGCACTGCAGTGGCCCTGGTGGGAGGGCCGCGGCCACTCCCCCTGGGGAGAGAAGACCACAGGACCCAGACTATAATGGAAATAGTAACAGAGCTTGAAGACTCAAATTTCAGAGCCACCAGGTGGGGTCTTCTGAGCCCCAGGCCTGTCCTGCACATACCCACAAAGGCGGGTCTAGAAAAAAGTGGAAAGGAGGGGCGCCTGGGGGGCTCAGTTGGTTGAACGTCCGACTTCGGCTCAGGTTATGATCTCAGGGTTTGTGGGTTTGAGCCCCACATCGGGCTCTGTGCTGACAGCTCAGAGCCTGGAGCCTGTCTTTGGATTCTGTGTCTCCTTCTCTCTGACCCTCCCCTGCTCACTCTTTCTCTCTCTCAAAAAATAAAAATAACATAAAACATTAAAAAGAAAAGTGGAAAGGAAGGGAAAGGCGGGAAGTGATGAGTCCCCATCCAGGGGACACGTGGCCCCCACCCGCAGCCTTCCTGGCCCAGCAAGCAGGTAAACCAAGGGTCATCCCAGGGCTCAGTGGACACAGTGAGGACCACAGGGAGGGGCCTCTGGGCCCAGAAGGCTGAGCTTTGGTGGCTTCCTACCGAAAACACACGGATTGTCTGCACGACAGGCCAGCTGTCCACCTGGACTGTGCATCCACGGGGCCACTGTGAGATTTCAGTTCTTCAGGGTCTGTCTTTGACGCCCTACTGTGGTTTCCTGCTTCGGGGAACACAGGTGGAGAGACTCTTGCTTTGGGGACTCCTTTGGGGTCGGCTGAGCTCAGTGCTTCCGAGGAAGGAGTCTGTTCACAGGCGTGACCTTGGAGATCAGCCCTGACCGTGTCCAGCTCTACACTGTCAGTCGGGTCTCGAGTGGGCGTGCAAGGGCAGCGGGGCTGCCCTGAGGTGCTGGGTGTGCCTGGCGCCCACGTTCCTGCCCCACGTGCCTCCCCAGCCAGCTCGGCCCTCACGGGGTCCAGGCACACGCCCGGAAAGTACTCCCTGTTTCCCGTTCTACCGTCCAGACAAGGCCCCAGGCGGTGTTCCTGGCTGTGCCCCATCACCTAACCCAGCCGTGGAGGCTCGTAGGGGCCTTGGGAGGGTGTGGCCCACCCCACGTGCCCAACCCCGCATCCGCGGGGGGCGCTTTGTAGCAGCCTTGAGCCTCCAGACCTGGGACCCGGACAGGAGTCTCCCTGTGGCCCCTAACAGCCCCCCACGGTCTGTGAGGAGACCCACCCTCACTCCTAGACACCAGGTCCCCTGAGCACAGACACAGAGGGACCCCTGCCTGAGCCCCTCCCCACATCCAGATGCCCCCATCTTTCCCCGCCCAGCCTCCAATGGCCCCCGTCCACCCACACAGCGTCCATGGTCACAGAGCGCCCTACACACCGTGGCTCACAGAGGCCACTGTCACCGTGGCCGAGGTGTGGCCTCCAGCAGACTGTCAGCCCTCCAAGGCCGGGGCACCCAGCCCCTGAGACCCGGGGCCCGGGTCCGAGTTGCCTAACACGTGACCTTACAAGGTTCCTGCGAGGCCCCGGCTCCTCTGTAGAGAAACAGGGGTCCACCAGACGCACAGCCCTGTCCGAGACGGCTCCGAGGCGCAACCTTGGTTTGCCGGCGGCCCTGCCCTGTGCCCCCTCGTGCGGCCCCACGCCCACTCTCTGTTCCTGGGAGGACACGGGCGGTCACCGGATACGTCCCGATTAGCCGATTTCACAGAGGCCGGAACCAAGTCTCAGAGGCCGTGACTTATGCCCTTCCTCCCTGATGCTCCTTCAGGGCCACTAGACGCGCGCTCGGAGCCCCGTGCCCCACTCCACCCTGGCGTCTGAGGCCTGGAGGGACCCCGGTCCCTGAAGGGGGGGTGGGGCTCCCTTTCCTCAGGTCCCCCAAGAGGGCAGGGTGTCTTTTTGAGCAGTGATGCTGCCCCAGGAATACGACCTCGCTGTGGGGCTGGCTGGGCGTCCCGGAGGCCCCTGGACGAGGGCCTAACAGCTCCGGCTCCCGGCTCGGGGGACGAGCCCCACATGCCACACGCTAGGGACCCCCCAGCAGAAAGAGGCCGTGGGGCAGCTTCGAGGCACACCCCGGGCTGAGCCCAGCTCAGCTGCCGCGCGCTCGCCCCGCCCCCGCGTCCAGCTGCAGCCCTTTGATCTAAATCCCCCTGGACTCAGCCACCACTTGCGACAGCTTCCTGCGGGTTTCGTGTTCCCAGGCGGTCAGTCGCTGAGTCCCCCGCTGCCTCCAGGGGCAGGGACCTTTGAGTGACGAGGACACATGGCGGTTGCTGGCCTTCCCGGACGCACCAGCGTCTGACCTCAGGGATCCTGATTTACCCCCTCCTCCGGGCTGATGGCTTCCACAGAGGTGGCCACAATTCACCAGCTGTCGCCCCTGCTCGCCCCACTCACTTCAAATGCCTGCGTGTCCTCCGTGTCTCCTGGGGCGGAGCAAGGCTCGACTGCTCTGGCTCCAAAATGGTGCCCGCTGGGTAGAAAGGGGCTGCCTGGTGGCTCAGCCTCTGAGCTGCCCGGGGCTGCCATCATCCTGCGGGAGTTCCCAGCTCTGGAAATCAGAAGCAGCCCTGGCGCCCAGAGAAGAGGGAAGATGCCACCCACCAGGGATGCCCCTCCCCCTAGACTAAGAGGCTTGGAAGCCTCTGAAGTCCTAGGATGGCGCCCAGGGAACAGCGCCTGAGGCCTCCGCCCTGCGTCCCGCAGGAGACCCAGAGCCTCAGCCCTCTTTGCCCTTAACCCGAGGGGGATGCTGCCTTTGGCTCACGTGCCGGCCAGAGGGGTGCAGAGAGTGCTCTGAGCGCAGACGTTTCCAGCCCAGCACTGGTGCAAGAGCACATGGGCGGGCGCGGCTGAGCCCATCGCACAGCGAGGCCTGTCCTTGCCCCTGAAGCTGCAACATTTTTCAAGGAAGAAATCCAGACTTTTCTCTGAAGTGACTCAACGTTTTAACGCTGGCCAGTAATTCAGACTTAAAATATATGTATCTCATGCTAAGCTGCATGTGTACGAGCGAGATCGTGTGTGATCTGGTGCAGCTGGGTCCATGTGTCCTCCTCAGGGACGGGCTCCAGGAAGGAGCAGCCTGCACTGGTTGAGGAGCAGCCACAGGCGCAGAACTGAGCATGCGACATGCGTCTCAGGTTGTTCTGGAAAACATGTAACGCAGTGGTTCTGTTAGGTCCAGCCTCCAGGGCTGTGGACATTCCATTCCATCTTCTTCCCGTGACAAACAACGCTGCAAAGCGCGTCCTCACCCACACGCTGTGCACAGAGGTAAAGGGAAGTCTCTGGGGGATGAGGGGGTCATCGGGGCGGAGGCTGCGCCCGGACTCAGCCTGGCGGGGACCTCTCCAGGGCTGCCTCTCCCCTCTTCCCTCCTGGGAGGTCTATCACGGGGAATCTCCTTCGTCACTATTTTAATCTCCTTTTTCTGTGATGTGAGGCTCTGGCCGTGGCTTCAGAGTTCTGGGTATTGCTCAGGAAATGTTTTCCCTCCCAGTTGTAAACACAGACTCACATTTTCTTGTACTGCATTTTTACATGTTTTGGTGGAGAGGTTGTGTAGAGAGCCTGCGTTCCCATCGTCTGGCTTGAGCAGTTATCAGCTCGGGCAACAGGATTCAGTGTGCCGCAGAGCATCACAGGATATGACTGGTGACACGGTCACATATGTGTCAGCGAGAAGGGAAAACCTCAGTGATTCTCGCCTCAGATATTACACTGAAGCAAATCTCAAACCTCACAGCACTTCTTCCCTAAATAATTCCGTACGTATCACAAAAAGATAACTGTAATACCAAGATCATGCCTAAAACGTGGCCAGTGATTACAACATCCCTTCTGCAGAGAAGTGTGCCGTGTGCGGCGCCCTGAGACGTGGCTTCATGTCCACATCCTACCCCCCCTTCCTGCACTTCATGTGCCCGGGCCCCCCACCTGCTCCACCGCAATCCTGAATCTGGGCCGTGTGGTCATCATGCCCTCTGTGCTCCCTGCTGCCACCTGCCTTTCTCTGGATGTAATCAGCCACCGACCACACTGCCTTCATCCATTCATTGATCAGTGATTGCAAATGGCGGTTTTCTGATTCCGTGGCCCCCATGGAAACTCACTTAAAGAGAAACTTTCCCCATCTGCTTGTCCCCAGTGGTATGGGTCTCCTAGGAAAGATAGGAGTGACATTTAGTTCTTTCCCTTTTTTTTCATCCATAAAAAATATTTTAAAACTTGGTTGACTGGCATTTTCCAAGAATAACCAATTATGTACTTTTTTTCTTAAAGATTTTAGTTTAAGATTAAGATTAGTTCCACAATCATTTCTCTACACTGGTTATATTATCGTATTTACTAATGGTGCCTTGTAAGTCCCGATGTGCTCGGAAAATCCAATAACCGTGAGCAGGAGGCACCGATTCCATGTCTAGGGTCACTGAACGCGGGGACTTCAGTGCATCCAGGGATCAGTCCGCCGTAGGCACGGCCTCACTGGTGTCGAGCGTCCCAAGCGGTAGCCGGGGCCCCTTGGCGTGTCCCGGGTCCTGCTGTGACCCCAGGACCCAACAAACACAGGCTGCCCTCGAGCTCCCACTGCGCAGACTCGAAACGAAGCCCTCCTTCCCTTATCCTCAGGTGAGTTCGGCCGGTGCTTGGCGAGTCCTTCAAGGCATCTTGGGTGCAGTCTAGGGTCTGGTGTGAGGAGGACACACGCGCTCCCCTCCGGCCACACGGGGGCCCCAGGAGGCGCCGTCTCTGTGGCAGTGGGAGCCGAGGGGTGGCTGCGGCAGGCGTCGTCGAGACACAGGGCGAGGGCACAGAGGAGCGTGCGCCAAGGGAGGGTCTCGGGGCCGTTCCCGCCAGCCACATGGCAGTGGAGCTGAGGCCTGCACGTGGCCGTGGGCTCTCCTGCAGGTGACCCACGTGGGGACCACGCAGCCTGCGTGCGGGAAGGCTGTCAGGCATGTCCCTGTGAGTCAAGGTAGCCGGAAGCCCACGTGTGAGGGTGCGACAGGCCGGCCCGGGGCTGGGGGCCAGCCTGACCCACACCCACCCTGCTCGCTGACCCAGGGCTCCGGGGCGGCCCTACGGGACAGGCCACGCGGCCCCTTTCACTTCTTCCTGCAGATGCAGCCGAGTCCAACGGACACACCACTTCAGCGAGAGTCTCTACCGGTTCTTTGCAAATTTAAATTTCCAGTAATTAACCGAGGTGTTTGATGTCTCTCTTGTAATAAGTAGAAATCAGGGGCAGCACCGCAACGTGCAAGCCTCAGGACACCTGGGGTCCAGGCTGGCCGCACGGCTCCGTGTGACCCCCCCGGACAGAGCAGCACACTGCCGGCGGGCTGGGAAGACTCGGTCACGGCCGGGGCTCAGGCGCAGGCCGTCGGGAGGTGGCCCCTTCCCGCCCTGGCCACCTCATGTGCCCTCCCCAGGAGCCCCTCCTCTCCCCCACAAGCCATCACCCAAAGGTGGACGCAGACCAGAAGCCGGGGCCTCCCGGAGGGCCCCGCAGTCACAGGCTCTGCGTCAGCCGCTTCCCCCAAGAGCGCCTCTGCATCAGCTCCTTTTAGGTCCAGAGTAACTGCGTCTGTGGCATCGGGTGCACGGAGCTGCCGGCGTGGGCATCTTTAGACAGAACGCGTGGTCCTCTGGGCCACGGCCTCGAGTCCAGATGCCTGGGCCTCGGGGCCTCCACACGGGAGGCTGAGGGAAGGACTGCTCTCGAGGCGCCCGCACGCCCTCAGGGACCCCAAGGGAGGCATCTCACGGTCGCGGGCACCCGGTGCAGCAGCGGGGAGTAAGAGGGGCCGCACCCACCCGCCCCAGAGGCGGCCCGGGGCACCTTCTTTCCCTCACTGCCCCCCACCGGCCCCAACTGGTACATACTCCTCACTGCACATATTTTACTTAAATGAAAGTACATTAAGAATTGATTTTATATCATTACCACAAAAGTTCATTTTTCCACAGACAGAAAGTAACTTGAGACATAAACAGCTATGAACTAGGAGCAACCCCCGGCCGCCCGCACGACCTGCCGGAGCCGCTTAACTCCACTCTTGGTGAAAATGCCAGGAAGAGATTAAAGTGACTCTATATTGTTAACCGTGACTTTCTTCCTCACCCGCGCTGAGGAAAACGGGAAAAAGGAAACACATTCTCATGACATGATTAAAATACGATTTAGTCCAAGGTCACAAATCGGTGGGAGACAGTTTAGGACCAAAGCACTTCAGACACCACCAGGGACCAGCATGCGGTCTTGGAAACACACTTGAGGGACACGCGTGCGGCCGCGAGGGGGCAAGTCTGAAGGGACCCAAGCCGGTGGCTTCAGCCTCGCCAGGCGTTTAGTCCCCAGGTTCCCAAATCCCACACTCTTCCCGCACAACGTGTGTCACCCCGGGGGGACCTCAGCCTTGGCGAGGAAACAGCAGGACGCTGGTGGGAAGCAGAGACCGATCAGACTCCCTATTGGCACAACAGAGTGTGCCATGCACTCCGGCCACAAAGTGCCATGCACAAAGCACATGCACTCCGGGCACAAGGAAATGCCCGGCCTGCACCGTCACACAGGGCACACCCGCTCTGCACCGTCACACGGGGCACACCCGCCCTGCACCATCACACAGAGCACACCCGCCCTGCACCATCACACGGGACACACCCGCCCTGCACCGTCACACAGGGCACATCCACCCTGCACAGTCACAGGGCACACCTGCCCTGCACCATCACACAGGGCACACCTGCCCTGCACCGTCACACAGGGCACACCTGCTCTGCACCATCACACAGGGCACACCTGACCTGCACCGTCACACAGGGCACACCTGACCTGCACCATCACACAGGGCACACCCACTCTGTCCAGCCACACAGGGCACACCCGCTCTGCACAGTCACACAGGGCACACCCACCCTGCACCATCACACAGGGCACACCTGCCCTGCACAGTCACCCAGGACACACCCGCCCTGCACCATCACACAGGGCACACCCAGCCTGCAGTCACCCTGAGTCTCGGGCTCCAGCCTTCCGCAGTAGCCCTGGGAGTGAAACAGGCATCCTGGCACCAGCTCCGTGAGTGTGGAATGGATGGCTTGATCCTGTTATGCAGATATTGGCTCAGGGCCATTTGGGAGCCCACAGAGGAGGCCCTGCATCTAAGTGGCTCTGGGTACTGGGAGTCCCCAGCAGTGTGCAGACACCGGGCCACCCAGCATGGACATGCACTCACCAGTCCTAAGTCGGGCACGTCCTGTGGACATGCACGTGGGTGGTGCCCCAGTGCCCGTGGCCTTTGTCTGGCTGCTGGTCCTGGCTCCCCGGAGCCGTGGCCCCCACCTTCCCACACAGCCCGCATCCAAGCTCTGGCCGTCCTGGCCCAGCTGGGGGACCTAGACGCTTGGGCCGCCCACCCAAGATGCTGGCTCTAACTCAGCCCGAGTGAGTGGCCGCCCTGCTGTGCAGGCCAGGCCGGCTCGCCTTTCGTCACCCTCCTGGACCCCGTCCCCGAGACCAGCGTGCAGACAGCAGGCTCGTTTGCTCACCCCGGGTCTTCCCCAGGAGGCAGGAGCACTTTGTGTCTGTCTCTTCCCCAAAGTGCTTTCTCTCACCGTCTCATAATTAAAACCACCTATGATTTTCCAGAAGCCAAAGACACCACAGATTCGTGTCTTTTTCTTCTTAAAATATCTTTTCTTTGAAGGCAGAAGGCCAAGGCCCAGGTTGGGAGCCGGCCCTCAGGCCCCGGCGTCCATGTGGGCAGCCGGGCTGGCCTCCGTGCCGGTGGCCACTGTCTAGTTCTGTCTCAGACATGAAGGCGGTGACGTGGCAATGGTGGCGGGGGAACGGCCACAGCCGCTTGTCAGTGACGCAGGCCGTGGGAGCTGGGCAGCCGCTCAGCATTGCCGCCCCCCAGGGCCAGGGCACAAGGCCCCCCCACCGGCCCTGATGCCCACCCCTAAACCCAGGGTCACACTGGCCTCCCCGCACGGGGGCACTGAGGGCTGGAAGAGATGAAGGGCTGGGACTTAGGACTCGGCCCGAGTGGTAGGCGTCAGGGAAGGTGACGTGGCCCAGAACCCCACGGCAGGAGAGCTGAGCCCGGGAAAGACAGCTGAGGCTGTGAGGCCCCAGGGCTCCGTGCAGCATGGGGAAGCCACCTGCAGCCACACTGGTGAGCCCAAGGGTGGCCCGGCCTCTGCCCCAGACCTGAGATGGTGCCCGCCCCCGGCCCCAGGTACGTTCAGTCAGCCTCTCCCCCATCATCCAGTCATCGTACGCCAGGTGCTATACTGTCATACTGATGAGGAAGATATCAGCTCTGAGAAAAGAGGTGATGACCCAGTCGAGGAGTCTGTAAAAGCACAACAATCATGAGGGCAGATCGGTGAGCGGCCGCCGGGTCCCCAGGTGCTGTTTTACCCTCGTCAGCACGAAGCTGCTGCGGAGCCCTCTCCGGACAGCAGAGGCCCCTGCACCTGATAAGGCGGGGCTCACCCCAGGACATCTTCCAACACCCCAGCAGCGCAGCGGCCTGGCCTCGGGTCCCCCAGGAACCTGGCTCCTTCCTGGGAGCTGGTGGGCCGTGGGGGCAGGGGATGGGGGAGGTGCCCTCGAGGTCACTAGTTTGCCCCGAGAGCTCCTTTGTTTCCCTCCCTTCTTTGAATAATCTCTCTGATTCTGTCACTCAGAGAGACAGCAGCTTCCAGAAGGAGGCCCGGAATTTGAAGAGCCAGGAAGGGACGCAGGGTGCTGGTGACAGGGCTGGGGGAGGGGCTGGGGCGAGGTGAGAGGCCCTGAGCTTGAGCGGGAGAGCACAAGGACCTCCCCTCACGCTGGCGGCCCCTTGCTCCCTGGATACAGGCTCGGCAGGTGGGATGGCATCTCAGTCGTCTGGGATGCGCTGGCCAACCGGCCAGCCGGGGCGCCACACGGTGGGGACACGGCACAGGGCCAGCCACCTGGATGCTCGCCCCGCTCCCCAGGGGCCAGTCTGCTCCTGGAGACCCCTCAGTAGCTTTGCTCCGACTGACCTCAGGCCAGGGGCGAGCACAGGGGATTCCTGTTGGGGCCCGGGGCTCTGCTTTCCGCCAGTTCCCACCCGCAGCCACCTCCCTGGAGGTGAATCTCCAGGCCGGGGCCGGGCTCAGGCCAGCAGCCGGGGTCATGGCCTCGGTGGCCTCTCCACATGCTTGTCTGTGCTCGTGGCCCACGGACACTGTGCACCCTCTACTGCCACGGGACTCTAGAACCCAGCACGTCGCCAGCACGGCCGGTCCGTCCGTGGCCCTGTGTGGACATCAGGCACACAGGCAGCCGTCTGGCAGCCTTATTGTGTGGACGTGGCCTCAGACTTTGCAAAGAGAGGCATCAGCCCTCTCACCAGTACTCACTGTGGACCTGTCACAGCTACCTCCGGGTCAATCACAAATCACGTGTCCTCGTGAGAACTGGGGAGAGGTGGGCTGCTCCCTAACGGAGGCCAGAGCCGCACGGCCCCGTCCCGACCGCGGAGGGTGGCGCTCTGGACCAGGCGCCGGTGCCACGCCCCCGGCCTTGAACTACAGGACCTGAGTGTGTCCCCGCGGGGCCGGACCTCTGCCACGACAGACAAGGAGTGGCAGCCCTTCCTCAGGGCCACCACGGGCGGGGCAGGACCCTCGGTGAAGCAGGAGCAACCGGAAGGTTCTGAGATGAATCACGGAAATCATGGTTCTCTGCAGTCTCAGGACATGTCCTCAGACTTGGACACAGGACACGGGAGAAAACCAAGGGCACCCGGGTGGCTCAGTCGGCTAAGCGTCCAACTCGATTTTGGCTCAGGCCATGGTCTCGTGGTCGTGAGTTCAAGGCCCAAGTCGGGCTGCGAGCCGACAGAGCGGAGCCTGCTTGGGATTCTCTCTCCCTCTGCCCCTCCTGTGCCCTCTTTCTCTCTCTCTCAAAATAAGTAAATAAACTTTAAAAAAAGAACAAGAGAAAAGCAGGCATGAGGTGTGGCATCAGGAGAGGCTGTTCTGGGGTCCACAGCCCCACCCCGTGAACTCCAGTCTTGCGAGAAGGTGGCTTTGCCATGCCCGCCCAGGCCAGGGGTTCATGGGTGGTGTGTGCGGCCCCCACGCCAGCCACACAGCAGGAAGGGGGCTGTCCGGGACCCTGGCACAGCCCTGTCCGACATTCAGGTAGTGGGTTTCCATCTGCTTGCAGACCACCCACAGAAATGTCCCCAGACACCGCTGGCGTCTGGGGGAAGGGTCCAGCTCCCGGTGAGAGTCCCTGCCCCCACCTGCGTCCAGGCGCCTTACCCTAACTTTGCCGGGTGAGGTTTGGGTGCAGTGGCTCCTTGGGGTCTGTGGGCTGGTCGTGTAACAGCACACACGCCAGGTGGCACAGAGGGTGGCTGACGGCAGGGCGGCCACGGTTATGCCCTGCTGTGCTCAGGAAAGTGGGTGACTCAGGCCGTCAGCCTGTCTCACAAAGGGCACTCCTGAGGGTCCTTTCCAGATGCCCTCCCCAAAGACGGGGGCCTCTCTGGGGTGGAACGCACTGGGATGTTGGCCGCGCTGGAAGGTAGGCCACACTGGGGCGGAGACTGCGCTGGGGTGGGGGCCGCGCCGGGGTGGCTGTGCCTGAGGGTCTCCTGCGTCCTTGTCACCCACCCACCATCTTCCTGGGAGCCTCAGCGCCCAGCAGATGGACACCACCAGCCCCACACAGCCCGCCTTCAGGGCACGTGGTGCAAACGTGGAGCTGAGGGAGGAGAGAGTGGAGACGCAAGCTCAGGAAGGCCTTTCGAGGAAGGGTGGGTGGGTTGTCCACCAGTGAGGTCAGCCGGCCCACTGTGGCGGCTCAAGGACCCCGTCTGGGAGCGTGTCCTCTGCCAGGAACCTCGAGCAAGGTGGCCACGGTGACTTGTTTTGGCTGATTGTTAGCAGGACGGCAGGATTCGTGGAGGGAATTTCCCGGGTGTTGAGAATAAAAGCAAAGGAGTTGTTGGATCTGGTGACGTGTCAGGTGCGCAGAGAAGCTTCTAGCAGACACTGACCCGAAGCCTGTCTGACCCGCCCAGCCGTCGCCTCCTCCCAGACTCCTCCACAAAGAGAGCAGAATCAGGGGCTCCCGGCGTCCACACAGGGCGCACACAGCCCTCCCTCCCCAGCAAGTGCCTCCAGGGACCCGGCTCTGAGGCCGCGAATTCCCTGCGCCGTCCGCTCGCTGCCTCTAACTTGTCTGGAGACTTCCACTCAGCCTCGCGCCTGCTCAGGGTCCCGAGGCCCAGCAGCTCCCTGTCCACACCACCGACCCACCCCTGTACCCCTCTCCCCCACCTCTCCCTTCCTCCCGCACCACCGACCCCCTCCCCTACCGATTACTGCCTTGTGGGCGTGCACACAACAAGGGATGCAACAGCAAGGAGGAAAGGGATGTGCAGTGGGAGGTCAGAGGTCACAGAATGGGGGGCGTGGACAGCAGGCCCAGGGGGCACCGGACTGGATGGAGAGCTGGTCCCAGAGAGCAGGGGTGGGGCCGGCGGCTCCTTCTCCACCACGTTCCCCTCCCGAGTGGCGCGTAGTGTCTCCCAGAGACCAGCTTCCTCCTCAGACAATCTGAGGAGCCAAGCATCTCCAGAAATGGGCTCTTAATTGTGGCTAAACTTGCTTTTCTAAGTGAATAGTGGTTTTTAGTTTTATTTCAAGAGCCAGGATACTTCTCTACTTCTTTCACGCTTGTGTTCTAGTGCAACAGAGTGCACACCTTCAACTGTGCTTGAGGGAGAAACCGTAGTGGCGTGACTGCCATACTGCGTGAACTGAATGGTAGCGAAACGGATTTCCAGGCGAAGAGGTTATCCCTCCCCAGCAGGCATTCTCAGGATTGATTCAGTGGCTCTTACGCGCTATAGGAGAGCTTCCCGGATCCTGGGCTGGGTCCTCTGGGGGTGATTTAATATGGGTCCCCAGGGGTCACAGAGCAGCAGGAAGGCAGATGTGAGCAGAGACCAAGGCCCGGCTGCATGGAAGACTCGGGGACAGAGCCTTCACGCATGGGGCTTGGTGCAGAAGACGGACAGGTGGGTCTCCTCTTGGCCACACCATGGACGCCCCTCCAGGAGGCTGCTGACCCTGAGGAGGCTCGCTGGCCAAGCCGGAGAACACGTAGGCGGGTGCGCAGTGTGGACCTCCCCCGTCCTTGAGCTCTCAGCCCCGGGCCCCAGATGCTGCCGCCAGCATCTCGTCTGCCCTCTGCCTCTCCGTCTCTTCCCACGGCTCACAGCCAAGTGTCCCCCGCTGGGAGCCTGACTCCTTTCCATCCTCCAAAAGGCAAACTTCGCCGCTCCGATCCAGCCTCTGACTCTGCACGCAGGCTGCGTCTGCAAGCAGAGACCCTCGGGCCCACCCGAGTCCCCCGTGGGGAGAGAACAGCCGCGTGCGCCCTGCGCAGTCTAACTCTTGTGTGTCTCGTCACCTGGACCTCGCCCGTCCGTGGAGTCCCTGGGGTGGGGGGTGGGGTCGTGATCCTCTCCTTCTTGATTGCAACACCCTGCTGACAGACCTCTGGGGGTAACTGACCCCTAAGCCCAAGTGCAACGTGTGACCAGCTTGAGAAGCCTTCACCACACTGCCCATCACCCAGAGTCCCTTCTGCCCGTCAAGGCTCACACAGGGCAGGAGTCCACTCTGGGCTCACTCAATGGCTCCAACGGCCCCAGCCCTCACCACAAGGCCTGTCCAGGGCCACCCCAGTGTCCCTGTGAGATGGCAGCTAGGGAACTGAGTCGGGGAGACAGAGGCCGAGGACGCCCCTGGGAAAAGCTGTGGTCTTTGTAGGGACTCTCGGAAGTGACTTCCCACCCTGCCCTTGGCGGCCCACGAGCTCAGGGACAGCTGCCTGGGTTGATTTCTTCTAACAAGGTGTGAAGGAATCTGCAGTGGGGAGCCCGAGACCGCCTCGGATGGAAATACCCAGGAGAAGGAACTGGAACCCTGTCCTGCCAGACAGAGCATCCTGATGCTCACGCTGCGGAAACACCGCGGCACACGAAGGAAACACCCCACTGGGGCCCTTGGGAGCCAGGCCTCTGCACACCCAGCCCCAGACCCTGCCTCCTGCTGTGTCTGAGGCCCAGGAACACCCCGGAAAATGCAGGCCCCTCCAGAAGCAAGAGCTGAAGCAGGCAGGAGGCGTTCTGGTCCGCCCGCCCCCCACCACTGCGGAGAACGGCTGTCTACACAGAACCCTGGCTTTCCCGTGAGAAGTTCGAAGCACAGAGAGAGATCAGGGAGGGCTCTGACACCTTCTCCGGAAGGAGGCCTGTGTGGACTCTGGACCCTGAAACAAGACTCCTCCCCGGGGCCCTGCGTGTCCAGAAGGGCCTTATTTTCCAGGCCTTGGGAGTCCCTCCTAAGGCCCAGCCTCGCAGCCGGCCAGGCTCCTTCCACATCCCTTGTTTCTGCGTCACCTGCCTGGTCCTGGAAAAGGTAGTGAGAGGGGAGGGGACGTGGACGTGGACTGAGATGTGCTGTCCTCCAAGTCGGGAGGTCTCACAGCCATCAGGAAGCGAGGGCCTTTGAGTTTTAGCACCTCGCCTCGACTCTGAGCCCAGCCACGTTCCCGTGCGCACACGCCCCGTTCGTCTGGCTCCACCAGCCTGCGCCTGCTGCAGGCCCCCAGCCGGCCGGCCGCCCCCTGGCCCCGTGCCTGTGGTGACCTCCATCGAGCAGCCAGTGGGGGTCTGACGGCCGTGCGGCCAGCTCTGCTCGAGCCCAGGCGTCTGTGCAGGGGAAAGCAGCTGTGTTTCTCCTACGACAGGCTTTTGTCCCAGGCTTGGGCTTTGATGGGGCCTCTGGGCTCAGCCCTCTGTGGGCAATGAGCCAAGGCCCGCCGGAGAGTGGCGGGCCGGTGACGGATGCCACCGCGGCCCTGCTCGCCCGCACCCTGCCTGGCCGCCCCCCGCCCCTGCTGCGTGGGTGCCGGCCCCCCGGGCACACCTTCCCTGTGCCTGCCCCCGTCCAGGTGGGGGAGGCTGGCCCCGATGGGCCCTCATCTCACTGACCTGATTGTACATGGACGTGTTTCCACACCCTGAAACGTGCCACTTTCTTCCACCCTGAGAGTTTAGCTTTTCTGTGCCACGTTAGTTTATTGCTTTATAATTCCCAAAATCAAATCTACGAAATGCTTTTTCAGAAACAGGTAAGATGAGTCCGGGGAAAGAGAGGCCTAGGGGAGCAGTGGACCCCTTGGGTGCTGAGGTTGGGGCCCAGGCTGTGTCCCACCATCCCCTCTGGGCCCCTCAGACTCGCGCTGAGCCCAGCGCACACTGAGGCCGCACAGGAGGCCGTGGGCATTGTGGAGAGAGCGCTGGAGCGAGGCAGCAAATAGGCCTCAGGGGAAAACAGAAGGAGACCCTGTCAGGGCCGGGTCGAGAGGGGCAGGGCGGGCGCCTCCTTGGGCCTGGGAGGACCCAAGTCCATGGACACCCTCGTGGCACAAGGCAAGGCGACACCCGCAGAGCTGCCAGCCTTTCGTCACGCGGCTGCTGCATCATCTTCTGCTCAGCCTGATACTCTCGTGACCGGCCCTGGCTAGGAATCCTACATGCGTTTGCACACACACACATGCTCATGCACACTCGGCACGTGTGCACACACTTTTGCAGGCACACAGGCACATCCTGGAGATCACGGCCGACACGGTGCTCAGCTCAGAAGGATGTGCTGCGGGGACCACGGAATGTGTATTTGGGGTACGGGTGGGTGGAGGGGTGAGTGTGGAAGCAGAATGTGGCTCCCAGATGTGACAGGCTCCACCGTGCTCTAGGGATACCGAGGCAGACAAAGGGATCGTGCGGGTCGGCTCCTCCAGGAGGGGCCCGGGGACCCCTGAGACAGGGCCTGGGGTGCCGAGGTCACCGCGTTCATGTCCCGGGACGGCCCCGTCAGCTGGCTGGTGGTGAGGCTGGTGCCCGGGCCCTGGCGGGACCACCCACGGCGGGAGAGGCGGCTCCTCACACGGAGCCGAGGTGCTGCTGGGAGGGTGGTCACAGATGCCACCAGCGAGGACCACGTGCCTGTGCCCACAGGCCCCCTGCTCCTGCAGCAACTTCATCACTCCCCATGTGGCCTCCCATCACGGTCAACATAGCAGGGAAGCCCTGAGGCATCCCCACCTTCACCACCTCCAGGAGGAAAAAATGCCTGGTATTTAAAACTAAATGGACAAAGAAACCTTTCTTATTCAAGCTTATTTCTTAAAATGAATTTCAGACGAGCACAGGCGAGAGCAGCTATGGATGGTGCTCTCGGCCCCGCTTCCACTGGCCGTCCCCCGGAGGTGGGGCACGGCCCCCCGACCCCCGTCAGTCCCCACGACACCTCCTGCTCTCCTCTCGGGCACGGCCATGTGGGCGGCAGCAGCATGAAGGCTCCTCAGAGTCACAGAGGCACCGTTTTTCACTGACAATTTGGAATTACTGAGCCTTCCAGATAAAGCTTACTTAAAAAAAAAAAACAGCACAAGTTAAATGTAACTGCATTTCTTGTCATGGTTAATTATTTCTCTGCGCTTCCTGCTTACCAATTGACTATTTGCCATCAACTCCTAAATTAGTTCTGATTATTTGGATGAGTGATAACAGAATTTCCATTGTTCCTAATACCAAACCAATCATCTGAAATTGAAAAGAACATGAATTTCTTTATAAGCTGTTCATTCTGGCCTTTTCAGAGCCTTATTTGGAGTGGGCACTCAGTAAAGTTTTGTCAAATTGATTTAAATTGAATTCCCTTTAATTGCACTCAGCTAATAGTGTTTTAAGACACACACAAGATGTGTGCAATTAAACTGCTTGAGGCATCCCTCCATCTAGCAGATGTTCTCAGATGCTCCCGGAAAGTCCCCAGGCGGGAAGCAGGCTCAGCTCACGCCAGGGCGACCGAGAGGCGGCCTGACTCCCACCCTCCATTTTTGAGGCCAGTCCCTTCTTCTGTGTTTGGTGATGCTCCTCACAGAATCCAACGCAGAGCTCTGTCCCACCAGCCCGGGTGATTAGCTCAGAACGGTCTAAAGGTTCACATCCGGAGCCTGCATCTTGGGCTTTCCTTCAAAGTCAGAGAGGTTAGATGATGATGGGGCTTGAAGATGAATTATGTGTCACTCCCTCCAAGTCGCCGACTCACGTGACGTTGGAGCCACCTTCGATGCGGGATGGAGGCGCGGCCTGCACTTCCCAGACCCGGAGGCCGTCTGGGTCCGGGGTGTCAGGGCCACAGAGCTGCATGTGGCTACAAGGAGGCCTCGAGCCAGCTCCTCCCCTTCCTGCCTCACGCCAGCCTGACTTGCCCAGCCTTGCCTTTGTACTTGATTTTCACAGAAATGTCATTTTTGAGATTGAGCACAGCTGTTTTCCCTTCTCTCCCAGACCTCCCCGAATAGCTCCGTGGATCCAAGGGGCTCTGCAGCTTGGAGGATGCCCGCGGGTTACCGCGAAGACGGGATCATCGGGCATTGCCAAAGAGCGCAGTCCATCCTGCATTAATCTTCCACAGCGCACCAGTGCAGAGCAGGCTCTGAAGGGGAGGAGTGGGGAGGCGGGGCAGGGGCAGCAGGGGTGGGGGAGCTCGGGCAGGGGAGCAGGGAGGCGGGGCAGGGGCAGCAGGGGTGGGGGAGCTCGGGCAGGGGAGCAGGGAGGCGGGGCAGGGGCAGCAGGGGTGGGGGAGCTCGGGCAGGGGAGCAGGGAGGCGGGGCAGGGGCAGCGGGGGGGGGGCTAAGGCAGGGGTGGAAAGAGATTGAGCACGTGTAGGTGAAGTTTGCTAAAACACACTAATGCAAGATGATGTCCCCGAAAGGAGTCACTGCTTCCAGAAGCCTTGGATTTAGAAAGGCCGTGTTTCTGTCTCCAGGTCTGACCTGAGTGACTGCTTTTGCCGTTGGCTGGTCTGCTCGTCGGGTTCTAAGTGTGCAGAGACTCTCCTTTCTGCGGGAAACAGCCAGCCCTGGAGCATAGCTGGGAATACAAGGAACATTCTTGAAAGTCTTTTATGCACAGGTGTCTTCACACTTTGGTTTAGTGTCCAGAGCACCCCATCTGCAGAGGGACCAGCTCGGTCAGGTGTTGTAATGGCCAAAGATCGCCGTTAGTGGGCAGTAAATCCAGGATCTGACCTGTGTATTAAAAAAATGTTTTTAATAATTTTTTGAGATAAAATCATAAGCATAAAACTAACCATGTTGAAGGGAACAATTGAGGGACGACGTTTGGTACATCCACAATGCTGTGCAAACCACCACCTCTGTCTGGTTCCAGAACATTCTCATCATGTTAGAGGAAACCCCATGACTTTTCTCCCAATCAACTCCGCTAGCCCCAGCAACCACTGATCCTCTGTCTTCCTGAGGAGTGGCCTACTCTGGACACTTCACATAAACGGAATCACACAGCGTGTGGTCGGTCGCGGCTGGGTTCCCTCTCTGAGCACTGTATTTTCAAGGTTGATCTCTGTCGCCGTGTGTGATATTGCTCTGCCCCCTCGTGTGGCCGAGCGGCGCTACTTGTGTGTCCGGGCCACATTTCATTCACCCACCCATCAGTGGCGAGCGCTTGGGTTGTGTCTCCATCATCTCCGGCCGCCATGACAAATGGTGCAAACAACGCACATTTGTTTCTCACAGTGTGGGGGCTGCAAGTGGCAGAACTGGTCGTGGGCGTGGCTCTCTCACTGTCCCGCAGGGGGCGGCCTTCTCTTCCTGCCCGCGTAGATAGGGAACGAGCGCTCTCTCCCCTTCTGATGGGCACCGATGTCCCCAAGGGTGTCTTGCCGTCAGGGCCGCATGTAAGTCTGATCACCTCTGTTAGACCCTGCCTCCAATACAGTCGTGTTGGGAGCTGAGTTCTCAGCATGTGAATCCCCGAGGCCATGAACAGCCAGTTCACAGCTTCCCACTGCGGCCCCTCAAATGCATGACCTTTTTGCAAACACATTCACTCCAGCCCAACGGCCCGAAGCCCGAGCCCCATCCAGCATCCAACTGTGAGGTCTTAGGTGAGCACCGTCTAAGTCGGCCATGGGTAACACGCTGCAGATTCATCCTGAGGCCAACTCCTCTCCAGCAGTGACCCCGTGAAGCCAATGTGTTATGTGTGTCCAAAATACAATGGCGGGACATGCATGGGGTACACACTGCCATTCTAAAAGGGACGCTGGGTCCCTGTTTTCTGTTTTCTTCTAGAAGTTTTGTACATTTAGTTCCTACACTTACGTTCTTCACATACTTTGAATTAACTTCTCTATACGGTGTGAGGTTTGTTCGTGTGCCTGTGGGCCTCCAATTACCCCAACTCCATTTGTTCCAAACACTATCCTTCCTCATTGAATTGGGATCAATCATATCATTGTCTAAATTCAACGAACCACAGACGTAAGGGTCATTTACAGACTTTTCTATTCTGCTCAGTTGACTTACATGTTTATCCTATCCCAATACCATACCGTCTTGATTTCTATTGCTTTACATAAGTTTTGAAAACAGGTAGTGTAAGCTCTGCCATTGTTTGTTTTCAAAAATATTTTGGCTATTCTCGGTTTCCATAGACATTTTAGTATCTTGTTTTGGGTCTTATTTTTTTACGCAATCTGAAAAGATTTGACTTTTGTCTGATGTTTTCGTATCACTCAACCCTTACCGTAACTATCGATAGGGCTGGGTTTAAATCTGTCATGTTACTATTTGCTTTCTATGTGTTCCATCTGTTCTTTGCTCTTTTTTCTTTCTCCCTCTTCTTCAGCTGAGGTTTCATTAAAAATAATCATTCCTTTTTTATCCACTGTTTTCCTGTTAGGTATATGTTTTTGTTTTACTTTTTGGTGTTGGCTCCAAGCTTACAACACAAATCTTCAATGTGTTTTAGTCTGCTTTCCAATGAGAATAAAACTCTTCATACTAGGAGTTAGACACTCACAAGAGCATCTTCCCCCTCACACTCCTGCCCTTCGTGCTATTGTTTTCTTACATTTTATCTCCACAAATTCTGTAAATCCTGTAATACAGTTATCATTGCTTTAAGCAGTCAATTATCTTTTAAATCTTATTTTGAACTTTATTTTTGTTGACACTGTTAAAGGTATAACCACAATCATATTAATACCAATTACCCTTTTTTTTTTTTTTTTACATTCATTTATTTCTGAAAGACAGAGTAAGACAGATTGTGAACAGGGGAGGGGCAGAGAGAGAAGGAGACACAGAATCCAGAACAGGCTCCAGGCTCTGAGCAAGCATTCAGCACAGAGCCTGACGCAGGGCTTGAACCCACAAACTGTGAGATCATGACCTGAGCCGAAGTTGGACGCTCAACCTACTGAGCCCCCCAGGTGCCCCCCAATTACCTTTTTTTAAAATAAGAGGGAAACTGAGAGGAGTACCTCTCCTAGTTACCCACACGTCTACTATTTCTGGAATTCTTTGTATAGATCCAAAATTCCAGCTGGCATCACGCTCATTCTGACTAAAGCACTTTCATCAACATTCTGGGGACACATGTCTGTGGAGTTTTCTCAGCTTCCGTTTTTCTGAAAAAGATTCTTTATTTCACTTACTTTCCTGGAAGGCTTTTAGATTTTTGGATAAAGACTTAAACAGCCTCTCCTTGCCCTTGTCCTTCAAGATGTGCCCGTGCCGTTCTTTGCTTTAGTTCCCAGCAGCCTGACTGCTTGGCGGGGCTCTCGGAGCCTACTTCGGGTCTGTTGAATGGCTTGGATCTGTAAGTTTTTGTTTGAATCGTATTTGGGGAAATTTACAGCCTTTATTTCTTTAAATTCTCTGTCTCTCTTCATCTTTACACACACACCTCTCTGCAGGACCCTAACTACGGGGTGTGATTAGGTCCTTCCTAATCATTTTTCATTCCTTAAAGGTTGAGTTAATATTGAATTAATTTTAAACTAATTTTACATTTAATTAAAAATTTAAATGTAAAGTAAATTACATTGTACACCTGAAACTAATATAGTTTTATATGCTAATTCCATCTCAAAAATGTATGTTGAGTAATTTAAGTTTTACTTTCAAATCGAAAAAGAGTTTTAAAATTATGTAGCTAGCTCTCATTTTAAGTAGCAGGTTCCTATGTTTGCACTGGAGTTTACAGTCCTAAACTGGTATGTAGAATGTTTGTGTACCCCATGAGAAAAGCGGAGGGTCGGGACCATCAAGTGAATTCTAGACCAAACCAGTTCGATCACCAGAAAGTGAAGTACAGTAAAACCTTGGTTTGCAAGCATAATTCCTTCTGGAAACATGCTTGTAATCCAAAGCACTTGTATAGCAAAGAGAATCTCCCCACAAGAAATAATGGAAACTCAGATGATTTGTTCCACAACGCAAAAATATTCATATAAAAATGATTACAATACTGTAATATAACACAAGATAATAAGAAAATACAAAATATAAAAAAAAAGTTAACCCGCACTTACCTTGAAGACCTTCATGGCTGGTGTGAGGGAGACAAGAGAGAGGAGTGTTACTGTGTAGGACGACTTTCACGGTCACTAACAGATCACTGCTCTCTGTTGGCTCAATGAAATCTTTTCCTTTTCATGCAACTTTAACAAGGAACCTAATTCAGTGACACTCGTTTTTGCCTCCATTTGAGGATTTTGCAGAAGTGTGACATTGCATTGTCCTTAAGCAGATTTGTCGCTCACACTGCTACAGCCTTATTCAGGTGGTGCTTTTCTACCACATTTTGCCCTGTTTCCTACATTTTACACATCGCCCTGATCTCATGTGAAGAGAGGGATCCCTCTGCCCTTTTCTCCTCCTCGCCAGATGAGATGCAGACATAGATTTCTAAAATCTTGTAAATCTGGCCACTCGAATGTTTCGTTTGTACTTCTCCATGATTTCCTTCCTACCTTCCACGGTATTCATCCCCTTCTTACCGCCTTTCTTTTCAACCTTTTTCTGCACGGGGGCCATTGTATACCCTTGCACGGGTGTTGACTATAGTACAGTGTTAATAAACTCTTGTCATGCACTGTATTTAATGTGACCGGCAACAGACAGCAGAGGAAAGGGTCTAAGTCTGCAGGCGGCCTGACCTAGAAGGAAGGAGAGCATTCCTAAGCTTGCTCTTGGATGGAAGAGCAAAGGACTGTCCACAGGTGCTTTGAGTGACAAAAAATACACTAGTGCCAGTTGTGGGCACTTTCCAAGGTTCTGAAAAATCACTGATTTCTGCCAAACACTGTGACCTGAGACCCAGCATTCAAGCATGGGAGACGACCACCCACAATCCCACAGTGAGAGAGAGAGAGAGCCATTGGCTCCAGTGAGCTTACGTGATGTTTGGCGACACGTATGACTTGTATTGCAAGACATCGCTCATTTATCAAGTTAAAGTTTATTAGAAATGTTTGCTCCTCTTGGGGAACAATTTCCTCGCAATCCACGGATTTACTGCACCTGGACGTCCAGCTACTTTCTTCTCCCAGTTTAATGTCTTAAAGAGCAGGACCGCACCCCCCCCCACCCCCCGTCAGTGTGCACGGGGCCTGGCGACCCCCATCAGGGCGCGCAGGGCACAGCATTTCCTGGTCTTTTCTGACATGTCTTGGGGGCCCTCAGTAGTCCAGCCAGGGCACCGGAGTATCGTGGATCAGCACCTGGGAGGCACTTTCTAGAAACTGCAGTTGTGAGGTTGTGACAGAAACACTCCCCAGCACAGCTCGGGACCCCTGCGGGCGGAGCGCTTCTCTCCAACATAGTAACAACCCCACCAGAAGCCCAGACTTCCCGCTTGGAGTGGACCCCCACTGTGCCGTCCCCACTGCGTCCCCCTCCCCATGCCGTCCCCACGGCGTCCCCCCCCGTGCCGTCTGCGAGCCAAGGCCATTCCAGAGAAAGCTTGGCTGCCAGCGCCCCGGCTGGACCTCCCCTCTGCCGTGTCCCAGCCCCTGCTCTGCTCTCCAGGGGCACAGGGTGCCGACCTTTATGAGGCCCTTCTTGCCACCACACACGGTGATTTGCAGACTCACTGGCTCCCTTTCCCTGGTGCCATCGCCTGGCGGGAGGCCGGCTGACAAGGTCACGCCCGATGGCCTCCGCCGAGGTCCTGCATCCTCTGTGGTCTCAGCCCTGCCTCCCTCACTTCTTTTTTTCTTTTGGGAAAACGAATCAGGCAGATGGGCCTGGAGAAGACCTCCCCAGCTGGGTGTCCTGTGGTGACTTTCCCGGGAGCCAGCCCACGCCCTGAGGCCGCCACCTGCTGCTGCCGGGAGTGCGGTGAGCCTCCAGACAAGGCAGTGGAGCCCACGGGGAGGCAGCCCTGGGGAGAGTGACCCAGCCAGCCTGGCCAGGCTTCTGTGCGCCTCTCGGGACCACTGTGTATGGCAGGCAGGTGACCTTCCACGTGACTTCACACCACCATCAAGGGCAGCCTGGCTGCCTCAGCGTCAGGAGGTTTCCAGGACCTCAGCAAAGGTTTGCGCTTGAGTCTTAGAAGCCACTGGCAGACATCTGCGTATGTCTTACTATGGGAAAGACCAAAGGAATTCCTATTTCCTGGAAATTACACAAGAGAGAAAACATACAGAGCTCTCTGTGGAGGGAGTAGTTTAAAGATGCGTCATGAAGGCGATCTCGGCCTCGCTCAGGAGGGCGGCCGCCCTGGGGACAGGCCAGACCGGCCGCCTTCACCGAGATGCTGGGATAAGCCCAGCACCATTATCTCCTGTGTGAGAAGCAAGGACACAGGAAAACCCTCGAACGGGGTCTGGCTCGTGGCTCCTGTGCTCCTTCTACCCACATGTGCTGCGGGGGCCCCTGGAGGGACATAAACACCAGCAGCGCAAGAATCAGCAAGTCCCCCGGCAGCTCACGTCCCGGGGAGGCCGGCGGGCAGACCCCAGCGAGGTGGGGCACCCACCCACCCCCCGGGCTCACGGCGGCCACGACCCAGGGCCCCGGAGTCCTTCTCCTGTGCTGGGAGCACTACGGGACAGCAGGGATCCAGGGGAGGAGCCCTCCTCAGACCCCCGTGTTGTCCCCCTGGGGAGGGGAGGGGGGGCCGCCCGGCAGAGACGCGTGCCCGGCGGAGGAGGGTCCGCAGTGGTGATGCAGACAGGCCGCTGCAGGTGCGGCCGAATCTGGGCCCCCCACTGGACCCCAAGGTGCCGTAGCCACTTGAGCTCAGAGCAAAGAGCCACACCCACCGGGATGGCCCTGAGGAGTTGGCCGGTACGAGCAGGTGACCCGCCCAACCCCCACGGGAGGGCCCCCGACCACAGGACGGGGAGAACCGAGAGGCTCCCAGGCAGGGCCCACCGGGTCAGCAGGCCCGTCGTCCAGTCACTGAGGGCAGCGAAGTCCGCACTTTAATGACATCCCGGGTGGGGAGGGTCACCGTGCGCAGGACAGTGCCGTGGCCTCCGCCAGGCCCGCCAGGCCCCCCAGAAGCCGCCCCCCCCACCATGTGTGCTTGGCTGTCCCCCCTGCTCTGTTCTTTCATCACCACGTCATTCTCCTTACGTGCTTTCTGTGATGTTTCTGCCCCCGTTAGGGTGTACGCTTCCCAGGAGGGGCCGGCAGAAGGCACTCGGTAACTTGCTGGGGGCTAAAAGGAAGGGGTCCCCTTCCCTGGGGAGGCCCGAAGGAAAGCATCAGTCAGCGCGGCCTCTGAGCACTGTGTCCGGACCAGGCCACGCAACACAAGACCCCTGCCCCGCACCCCCACCGGCCTGTACCTCAGACCCGCCTGGCCTGCCCCTGTACACGTGTCCGGAGGTGCAGGGCTCCCGAGGACCCCCGTCCATCAGCACCCACACCACCTCCTCCGAGAGGGCATCCAGGCCACCGTCTCCAACAGGGAGTAAGTCATGGAATGAGCAGGTTAGGACCAGTGCACATTTGGTTTTGTGTTTTTATGAAATAAAACAGAAGAGAGAGCACCAGAACGTGCCCCCTGGTTGGGGCCGGTGTTGTTCTGTGAAGCTCTCTGCTCTGTGCACGTGTGTCTGTGGCTGGGTCCCTGCCACGCCTGTGTCCGTGGCCCCAGGCTTGGTTGCCGATCCCCAGCCATCCCTTCTCCCCCACAGTGCGTGCTTCTTGGGGCTCACTTTTCTTTCTTCGTCCCCCCCGCCCCGCCAAGCCCCATGAGCAGCCCACTTGCACACCGGCTCCCAGGACCCGGGGCCCCACCTGCAGGGTGGCTGTGCCCAGCAGCACAATCACCACGCACCCCTGCGCAGGGAGAGGCAAAAACGCCTCAGGCATCGTGAAGCCACTGGCGCTGGCGCTGCTGGGAGCCTGAGCAGAGATGTCTTTCCGGGCCACCCATGAGGCCCAGTGGACACCCACCCACCCCAGGGCATGGGCTAGAAGCATCAGCAAGCACCTGCCACAGCCATGCCGGGGAGCCACCCTGACCCTAACCCTAACCCATGGGGGACACACCCACAGAGGACCTACCCACGGGGGAGCAGACCACTGGGGAACCGTCCACGGGGGAGCAGTCCACGGGGAAACCACCCACGGGGAGCTGCCCACCGGCCTCCCCTGCACAGGTCCCACCTGCAGTGGCAGCTGCAGCCTGTCTCCCCGTCTCCCCAAGAACCTCTCCTCGGCCGGCTTCCCTCTTGTTCACCACGTCTCCCTGTTTTCTGCACCTGCACTTGTGACATGATGCTCTCTGGTCCTGAGAGGCTGTTCCACGCCCCACAGACGTGACAGACATTGGCATGTTGTCACACAGCACCACGAGGCCGAGAAGCCAGAGAGAATCCACCCCACGGACCCCTCTGTCCCCTCCTCGCTGGGCACCCACCCAGAGCCCTCAGCCTCCCAGATGCCAGCGCCCATGTCTCCCCGGAGGACGATGTTTGCAAGACAGAGCTGGGCGCTTCCCTCGTCTCCCCCCGCCCCGGGCCCAGCACTTGGCCAGAGAGCAGTAATGAGCACTCACGAGGCCCCCGTCTCCGCAACAACACATCGTAGACAGAGGAGCCCTCAGGAGCTGGGGGAGGAGCTGGGAGCCAGAGCAGAGGCTCCCAGGGGAGAGGGCTTGGGGCTGGGAGGAGGGGCTGCCAGGGGCCGGCCAGGCCCAGGGCGCCCGCTGCCGTCCACGGTGCTGCTCGTGGAGGTGAGCCCCACTGACTTCGTTGTTCGGCTTGTGGACTGTCTGCCCACACCCTCCCGCAGCGTCCACCGGTGCAGCCGGCTCCCGGGACCGGCTGGATTTCCAGCGAACGTGGCCCGCAGGGAACAGATGCACCCGCAGCCCCGCCCAGGCCCTGAGCCCGGTTCTGCCTCAGTCCCGCCCGCTCTCCTCGCCACTAGGTCCTCCTAGTCACACATCCACCAGCCCTGAGGTCAGGGAAGCGGCAGAGTGAGCAGGGCCCGGACACAGGCTGGGGGCCGAGGGCGGCCCGAGAAACGTGCTACTCTCTCCTCAGATGCTCCCCAAGGTTACGATCAAGTCCAAGGGGACACGGCACTTCCTAATGCTCACGCTGCTCCTCCACTGGTCAGCGCTGACGCAGAAAGCAGGCCAGCGACCAGAGGCAGGGCCGGCCGGGGCGGGTCCCCCACCCTGTGCTCGGGCTGTCCCCTCGCGGGCCCGCTCAGTCACCGCTTCCTGGGCCTGCCCGGCCGCTGGCGGGTGGGAAGCCTCACACACTGCCCTCCCTTCCTGCCCTGGAAACGCATCTGTCCGTGGAGGGGCCCGTGGGGCCTCCCAGCCCAGTGGGGAGGTGGCGTGGAGGGTGCGACCCCGAGGCCGGCCACTCTCGGCCTCCGGGCCGTGGGCGCACCTCCCGCTTCCCACTTGCTCGGGGCAGACAGCCCTGCTGCGCCCGGACGAGGCCCGAGTCTCAGCCCCGCGGATGCCGAGGGAGCCTCACTGTCAGCAGCCGAGCACCCAGCTCAGCGCAGGCAGGGGGCGGGGAAGCCCGTGGACGGCGTCACAGCGAGGAGCCCGCGTGGCGATGCTGGAGCGCCCCTCCCCCCTCACGCCCCGGCGCCCTCAGGAGAACACCGTGGCAGGGTGGTCCTCCTGGTGATTCCCGCCAAGCCACCCGGCTGTGTGCAGGGGTGCATGTGGCTAGCAGCGACGTTTTTGCTCAGACCCACTGTGTTTCACACACAAAGAAAAAACCAAGGTGCTCAGTTGGTTAAGCATCTGACTCTTGACTTCGGCTCAGATCATGATCTCAGGGTTCATGAGTTCAAGCCCTGCATCAGGCTCTGTGCTGGCAGCTCAGAGCCCCGAGCTGCCTCAGATTGTGCCTCCCTCTCTCTCTGGCCCTCCCCCAGTCACACTCTGTCTCTCTCTCAAAACTAAATAAATTAACCTTAAAACAATTTAAAAGAAACAAAAAAAAGATGTCTTTATGGTACAGCTTGTAGTGTTCAGACACTTCAGAAATTCATTGTCATGGTTTTATGTTTTCAGGGGGAACTGGTTCACACTCAATGTATCAGAGTCTGGGGTGGCGGCCGTCTCTGCAGGCCGCTGCTGGGAGCCAGAGCGCACCACAGTGGAGAAGGCCGGAAAGGGGATTTCTAGAAGGAGAGGAGATTCTCGTCCAGCCGGCGTCTGCCGTGTGTCTGTGTGTCACACAGATGCACTGTGGCCATGAGGGAGCTGCATGTCTTGTGAATAGGATTTACCAGGACCGTGGGTCACAGCAGCGGCCATGGGAATGCTCCCCAAGTCTGACGTTGTCAGGATTATGGGACTTTTTTGGGGCTCCTGGGTGGCTCAGTCGGTTAAGCGTCCGACTTCGGCTCAGGTCGTGATCTCACGGTTCATGAGTTCGAGCCCCGCATCAGGCTCTGTGCTGACAGGTCAGAGCCTGGAGCCTGTTTCGGATTCTGTGTCTCCCTCTCTGACCCTCCCCTGCTTACTCTGTGTCTCTCTCTCAGCAATAAATAAAAAACATAAAAAAATTTTTTTAATAAAAAAAAGAAAAGGATCATGGGACTTTCTGCTCCAGGGTGGAGCCTGATTCCCAGCCAGGTCCAGGAGGAAGCGGCTCCTTCCCCGCCAGCCCTGGCCATGTCCTTCCCCACAGCGCGGAGAGCTCCCCCTTACCCCTCTTACATGCCAGGACGGGTTTCTCGCCGGTGCCGCAGCTGTTTGCAGGGAAGGGACTGCAGGCTCCAAGTGGAGACACGGCATTAGGGCCACGCGGGCTCCCTGGTTCTTGACTTTCTGGCTTTTCTCCAGGCTGAGGAGACCCGTGATCTCCGTGAACTCAGCGGCATAACCAAACAGCGCGAGCTGGCGGCTTAAATGGCCGGCATCTGTGGGGGCGCCCGGGGGGCTCAGTCGGGTAAATGTCGGACTCTTGATTTCGGCTCAGGTCACGATCTCTTGGACGTGCGACCAAGCCGCACAGAGGGCTCCTCATTCTCTCTGTCTGCCCCTCCCCTGCATTCTCTCTCCCTCTTTCTATCTCTGTCTCTGTCTCTCTTTTCTCCCGTCCCTCTTCCACTCTCGCACTGTCTCTCTCAAAACAAACAAAAGAAGCCAGGCATCTCTTTCTCACAGCTTGGAAGCTGAAGTCCAAGGTCAGGGACTGACATGGTCAGTTCTGGGCACACAGTTCCGGAGACTCGATGTCCCAGGCGAGGTGGCGGACGGGTCAGGCCTGCGGGGCGCCCCCTTCCGCTGTCGTGCTTGGCCGTCTTCTCTCTGGTGAAGGCGGCCTCACATGGTGGAAGGGAGGGGGGTATCTCTCTGCGGCTCCTTCATAAGGACAATAGACTCGTTCCCGAGGGCTCCCCCCCTCACGGCGCCCCCTCAGGCCCCACGCCCTGCCCCAATCACCTCGGGGTTAGAGCCTCAGCATGAGAATTTGGGGAGCACAGGCACCCAGCCCACGTCCATGACCTTCAGATGAGGTCATGAGGGTCGGCCCTTGATGGGACCCGTTTGCCTGTTAGATTTTCCAAAGCGCTCGCTTCTCGCCCTCCGCCCTGGAGGACCAATGAGAAAGCAGTGTCTGCAAGCCGGGCAGCCCGTGTGTTCACTTGAGGAGAAAGGAGAGGAGTTCGCGCCCGGGCGCTGCGAGGAGGCGGGACTGGGAGGCGGGGGCTCGGTGGGCCCCAGCCCTGCAGCAGAGGCAGGGGGGCATGGCGAGGGCCCGGACAAGGCGGCCTGGGGTGAAGGTCAGGGACGGTCTATTGCGGAGGAGCCAGTGACATCGCAGTCTACACTCGATGCCCGCTGTGCCAACTGGAGTAAAAAGAGTGCTGTAGGGAACCTCGTCCTCGCAAAAGGGGGAACTGGCGGAACGCATTTGGCGTCGGAGCAGCATTTGATAAAGAAGGTAGCGCTGTCGGAGCCAAAGGAAAACATCAGAGCACACGCCTGACCCGAGAAGAAGGAAGGCGTTGCCTCGTGTGAGCTCTCACTCAGGACGAGCCACGCGGGCCCAGGTCTCCCGTGAGCCTCTCCCCTGAAGCCCCCTAAAGCCAGCGGGGAGGGTGGCTGCACAGCGAAAGTCCATCTGTACCTAGAAGGGCATGTTGTCCCAAGGGGGAGGCCTCCAGGGGCCTGGGGAGCAGGCGCCCAGCTGCGGAGGGCTGCCTGCAGCAGGCGGGCGGCGTGGCCCCACGGGGAGAACAGCTGGGCCCACGGAGCCGTGCACGGTCACGCGCCACCGACAGCCCCAGGAGGGGCAAGGGGCGTGACAAGGCGTGTCCGTGACGTTGTGGACCCGGCAGGTCTGGCTCAGAAGGTCACATGGGCGGGAAGGGCACTGAGGAGACTGGCTGAGGAAAGCAGGCCGCGGGCCAGGGTCGTCGAGCCTGGGGCGGCCGGCGCTCGTGGCCCAGGGGACGTGGGAGGGGTGGCCAGTGGTCACGCCCCGGGAGCCCGGGGCTCTCCCGTCTCGGCTGGATCTCTCACCTCTACCCTGAACTCCCGTCAGAGCCGAGACCGACCAGAAGCCCCGCGAAGGCCCTCGGTGACCGGGGGCGCCACCCGCTGCCGCTGGTCGTCAGGACCCCAGCCAGCTGGGGACCAGACGCGGAGCATCACGGCCTTGGTCTCCCCACCCAGACGAGGGGCCGCAAACCTTTGCAGTCACGGGGCTTTTGGTACTTTGATTTTTAAATGCGTTTGAGGTAGTAGACTTGTGATTTTAAGAAAATACTTAGGGGTTAGCTAATACATTTTAATCGCGTTTAAATATTTATGGCAGAACATTTGCCGATGTCTGCAGACATTTTCTATTGTCACAACCGCGAATGTTTCTGGCATCTATGGGTGGAGGACAAGACGCTCTGAATATCCCGCGGCAGACAGACGGCTCACGGCTGACAGACGGACACCCACCCAAACAATAGCACTGTGCTTGAAAAACCCCAGTTTAAGGAATCAGCTTTATTAAATCAGTTTATAAATATGGTTTAATTAGGAATGTTTTGTGAGATTTACAAGTTTTCCTTATAAGAGGTTTGAAGTAACCAAAAAATCAGACATGTCGGACTTACAGTGATGGTCTGGAAGGTAGCATCTGGAGTCATGATCTCGTGGTTCATGGGTTCGAGCCCTGCGTTGGGCTCTGTGCTGACTGCCAGCTCAGAGCCTGGAGCCTGTTTCAGCCTGTGACTCCCTCTCTCTCTGACCCTCCCCTGCTCACGCTGTCTCTCTCTCTCTCCTAGAAATAAATAAAAAATATTAAAAAAAAAAATAAGCACTTATGTTTTCAGAGAAACCGTAACATGATGTATAGGGGGTTTCAAAACTTAAACTGACCTGTTCAGCCAAAGACCACCCGGAGACCCTCATCACGTTGGAGAAGAGCCCCCCCCCCAGCTTGGAGAAGCCCCTTACCTCCCCCACCTGGAGAAGCATCTCCCCCCACCCCCCGCCGTTAACTGATCAGAATGGAATCCCAGCTGAGAACGTAGCCGCTGCAGGTGACCGGGCCTCACCAGAGGCGGCTCCGGGCGCTCTCTCTCTGGGGCCTCGCCAGCGACGCGGACACAGGGCGGAAGAGCCGCCACAGGGCGAGAGCAATTTCCTGACCCCAGCACCTTGCTGGGTGAACGCCTGCGTCCTGGGAGCACTCTCAGGCCACGTGTCCAGGGCACTTCCTCTTTGCTGAGTCTCTGGAAAGTGCTCTCTTCCTCCTTCCCAGGCGGCCTTTGCTGGGAACGGGCTCTGCAGGAGAGGAGCGGCCACCTGACCCATGACCCTTGGTAACAGATTAAACAAATGTGTGAAAACTCGCTGTAAAACAAACTTCCTGGGCTCGGGTGAACCTCCCCTCCCTCGCCTCTCCCTCCCTCCCCCGCCACCCCCCCCACTGCTGCCCACGATGGGCCCACGCAGCCGGCCTGGCCACCGCGTCCCCGCCACAGCCCCTGGGCGGAGAGCGCTGCCCGGCGGCGGCGTGTGGAGGCTCCTGGGGGACTGGGGCTCCATCTCCCCACTCACCTGCCTGACCTTCCTCCTGACCTTCCTCCTGACCTTCCTCCTGGGCGGGGCTCTTGCCCCCTCCCCCTGCAGGGTTTGTCTGCTGGGTGCGTCCCAGCCGTGCTGTCTCCGCCAGCCGCCACCGGGCGGGGCTGGGCTGCGGGCTCCGTTTTGGCGGCTCCCACGGAGGTTCTCGGGTCCCCAGCTGCGAACCCCCTGGTGCCGCTTCCTGCCCCTGTGCTCGGGGTTCCAGGGACCCTATGAGCACTTCACGCGGACTCCCCAGCTCGACTCGCAATCTGGGCCTCACAGGGAAACATGTGCCTTGTTTCACTGTAGCCTGAAAAGGGCCAGGAAACCGTAAACTTGGGGTCTGGCCCCCACTTCAGTCGCATCCATCACCAGATGAAACAAGATTGACAAATGTCCCATCTTTTTTGTTGACTTATTTTTATTTGAGGTATAATTGACATATAACATATTAATTTCAGGCGTATAGTATGTGAGTCAACATGGGTATCTACTGAGAAGTGATCGCCCCATTCAGTCTAGTTAACATGAGCGCGCCATCTTTAGGCCATGGCTAATCCCCTCTGGTCTCAGCTGTCCAAGTTTCCGCGGGTTCTGGCGGCCGGGGCCTGAGGGGGACGTGGGCCCAACCGCACGTCGGCCTCGCTGTTAATAACTCGTGGGGCTCCTGCTTCCCAGGTGTGAATGGCTCACGTGCCCCCTGTCCCCTTTGCTTTGGAGGCAGCGTTCCCAGGTGAGGGAGGCCTTCACGGATTTGTACACGTGGCACTGCAGTAGAAAGTCCACGGTGGGGGGCCCATGAGCCAGGCAGTTAGATGCCCTCTGAGAGCTCTGCCCCTTCCCAGGGTCTGGAGGGGGTGTTGGCTGTTGGGGCCACTTGTCCCTCAAGTTCCTTCCTGACAGTTCCCCCGCTCGGGACTCGCACGACCAAGGAGGTCGTGCCCCATGTCACGTCCCATTTATGGAATGTGTGTGTGAGTGCGGGCCCAGAGTGCATTGTGTGCACGCCCGTGGCCTGACGTGTTCACTAAATGCCCAGATCCACGCGATGCATCGGTGCCCCCATGGAGCAGACCCGCCCAGCACTAGCACAAGCCCCGAGCACAATCCCCGGTAAGTGCCCCTCCCTCGTGTGAGGCACAGGGGATTTGGGGATGAGGCACGGGCTTGGGACCCACGGACCACGTAAGCTGCAGCCAGCCGGCCTCCACTTACCTCAAAGTCTGGTTCACGGCGTTCGCAGCAGGAAATGCCTGGGAGCAGGTCCAGGCTCCCAAACACCAGGCAGAGGCGGGCTACTCAAAGACACAAGCACTTGGCGGCAAACTTGTGCACGTGGCTTTCACCCTCAGGGTTCGAGAGAAGCGCTCAAGTGATTGGCGGAGGTTTTCTGTGTCATCCACACGGGTGGTCTCCTGTGGACTGGAATGATGGTTTTTGATGGAAGTTCTGGTAACAAAGCTGGAAACAGAGTGACTGATAGGCAATGAGTAGAGAAGTTTCCGTCAGCCCGTGCCAGGCGAGGTTGTAACCAGGACCCATGTTCAGGTCTACCCACACGTTGTGACACTACCTTATGCACTTAGAGACACAAATGACGTTTCGAGGCATTTTGCTGGCACTTACTCTCATCTGAGTAACTGGGGAATTCCAACAGCAAGAGAAAGAATGTTTGCCTGGTATCAGTGTTTAATTCCCAAAGCCAAACTTAATATTGAAAATCCCAAGGTCATGCTCTTCCTAACCTTGAAATGATGCAATTCCATTCAAAGCAGCAAATACTGAACTTGCCTGCCTTCTAGAAGCAGTGGCTACCAGAAAAAGAGGGTGAGAATGGAGGTCTCAAGAGACAAGCCTAGAATCAGCGGGCAGCGACGAAGGGGGTGCACACCCACAAACACCCCCACACCAGCGGGCTGGGATGGCGCCAGGAAGCAGCCGTGTGGTGTCGTGTGCACAAACCGCGGCCACGGTTCTGTCTCCTTGGACCTTTGTGCCCTTCCAAAGGACAGCAGGTATTGAGGAAAACATTTAGTACTTTTCACAACATACCATGGACTCCAGACCTGGGGTCCTAGATACACATCCCCTGAACACGCACATTGTACACTGAAAACACGTATTCGACATCCATGAGGTGCCAAGTGCCACACAGAAGAAACGAAAACAGCCTGTGTCCCTCAGTGGTTTGTTCCTGAAGGTGGAGTGGTGTTCTAGCCGCGGAGGACACTACTTAGAGAACACAGCGCACCACATGCACGTGTGCACATGCACACGCCCCCACACACGCACACATTCCTGCACACACTTGTGCATACGTGCACTCACCTGCACACACGCCCACACCCACCTGCACACAGTGCACCTGCACATAAACCTACACATGCCTACACATATGCGCCTGCACACGCACTTGCACACATGCCAGCACACACGTGCACCTGCACATGTCCCTGAACACACACACACATGCCTGCACTGACCTCTCGAGCTCCAGGCTTCACACACACACTGGTGGCTTCCAGGACCTTCTCCAGCCTTGACGTTTCTCCAGCTGTCTAGGCTACTTTCTCTCCATGGCTCATAGTGAGCGTGACCCCTGAGCTGCCGACCTGCTAGACCCCCTTCTGCCGCCAACTGCTCATGGTGCAGCGTGTCATCACCATGACACAGAGCTGTAACTGCATCTGCCTCCCTGTTCCTCCCTCCAGGCCACCTGCCCAGGACACGTCTGCATCCGTGGAGCACATGGATCCTGTGTCAGAACTTGTTCCGATGGAACATCTGGAAGGCAGGGGTGGGCGTCCGGGCCGCGGGCGTCCGGGGAAGGCGGGCGTGGGCGTCCGGGCCGCGGGCGTCTGGGCCGTCGCTCTGACACTCGCTGGCCGTGTGACAGAGCTAGTATCCATCAGGGGTCAGACTCAAACACAGAATCTTCCAGAACCCTTCCAACAGCCTGGTCAGGCAGACGCCGCCCCATAGAACCAGCAGATTTAGTCACACAGAGGGCACACCGCAGTCTTTCCCGCAGAAGCCCAGGGCATTTGCACTGTGACGTCCTGCCTCCACCGCACAGCCGGGCCTCCTGCCCTCCCGCCTGCCTCGCACGCTGGAGGTGAGGGAGGAGACGTGTGCAGAATCAGCTCACACACACAGGTTGTGAGCAAACGCCAGCTGAGCAGTTATTACCAGGCACCGAACATTTGTTGCCAGTATCAGATTGTTGAGGTTTCCAGCTCAGCACTGCTTCGACAGCAACCTGAGTCTGAGCCCCGCGTGGCAACGTGAGCCCCAGGATCTTACCTGTGGCAGCGCGTGGGGAGGTGCGCACCCCACCAGCCCCCTACACCTGTCTGCCCCGCCCTCATCCACAAGCCAGGACCACCTGCTGGCCCGGGCAGGAGAGGTCTGCGTGTAGTCCACACCTCACACACGTGCACACTCACGCACATGCACTCACGTACAAGTGTGCACATACACACGTGCACACACACGTGCACACACATACAGCTCCCTCCATCCCCTCTTGCTCCATATTGGTTGTTCATCTTCCACCTTTTAGCTTGTCTCAAGGACTGATCTTGACCACAGCCTTCTGGATCTGGAGCCTTAAGAACACGCCATGGCTTGTGGAGACTTGCAGTGTGTGTTACATGGGGGCAGGGTGGCGGCGACCCCGGGTGACCAGCCCGCGAAGCCTGAGCAGTGTCGGTGGGAGCAGACGCCATTTGCATCCTTCACTGCGGTCTGTTGAGGGATGTGTATTTTCACTCCTAGGTTTCGTGCCTTTCGCTTTCATGTTTTTTGAAAATTTTTCTTTCCTGTTCATTCTGAAAGGTAATAAAAAGGAGGTGTTTGTCCTGAGTTAACAACTGGCACCCGTTATAATTTCAAGAAGGCTCCACCCTGAGCTTTAAAGGGGATAATGGACAAGGGGGAAGCTGGACTTCCTGCGTCTTGTGAAGACTTGTTATGACTCACAGGCCCGACAATGTCAGGCAAACCCATTATCTTCCAGATTTTGCTCTTTATCTGCAGTCCGCACTTTGTAGGAGGTACTCGGCTTTATCTCGGCTTCACAGGGACTGACCCTGCCGACTCCTGGGGAGTAGACGGTGGCTGCGCTCCAAGCTCACATGCGAGGCGGGAGGACACGTGGCAGCGCCAGGGCGTCAGGACGGGTGCGACCCTGTTGGCGCTGGGCTGCAGAAATCTCATGACCACATCTCACAGCGCTGCCACGTGGCTGGGGATGTGGCCGCGTGGCCGTGTTCATGAGACAAGGCTGTCCGCAGCTGGCGTCGGGGAAACAAGATTTAGTTGCAGTTAGCGTTTGGCCACGGAAGGAAAGAATGGAGGGGCCAGGAAGGAGGACAGAGTCTGAGTCCAGAATACACGCTGTCAATACCGTCTGCAGCCACAGGTGGACATGAGCTCAAACCAAAGCTTTTTGGTTAATTTAACTGAAAAGCAGTCTAATCCTGTTTGGATATTTGCTCAGAAGCAAGTTGCCACCCGGCCCCCACTCTAACCCGCGTGATTTGTGCTTCTTCAGCCACGCCCTCTGGCCTCTCTGAGCCTCTCACTCGTGCACAAGCAGATGCACACAGCCGCTCGCCAGCGAGGCCCCGCCCACTGCTGGCCAGGTCGCCCTTCCGCACGTGCGCCTGGAACAGCAATCAGGACCAGGTGCCGCGTGCCCTTGACGGTGGCCGCAGGGTGCGTCAGGCCTAACGCCCCCAGAAGAATGATGCAGTTCCTTACTCCGTGGAGCCCACTGGTAATTAGAGGCACAAAACTGGCCGCCTTCTTTAGTGCCTGGCTCAACTAATCCTCCATTTCGTACGGTGTCCAGTGGTTGTTTTCACTACTAATAAGTTAATGATATATAGAAAATGGGATTTTAAAAATTGACGACACCCAGAAAGTCCCAATAAAATGTAGCAGCTGCTCCCCTTCTGTGTGATGTAAGAGTTCCCAGTAGAGCACAGCAGCCGCTGAAGGCCTCTGGCCCGTGGGCACAGGGAAGAGAACACCCTCCTGTGAACAGCAGGTTTTCTTGAGGCCCAGGAAGACGGGAAAGCCTCAGGGTCCCCGGCTGGTCCTAAACCAGGCGGTGGCACGCCGTCAGTTCAGGGGCCTCACACGTAGGAACGAGGTCCTGGGCTTGTCACATGTGTTCTACGATGACTCAGGACAAGCTTCCTGAGACGTGGCCTCGTCCCTGCTGATGGCGAGCCCCGCGAGGACGGCGCCTTCCGTGTCCGTCCACACGGCTGAGCCCGTGATCGCGCGCAGGTCACTGCCTTCCCACTGCGCGCTGAGCCATCACCTCACAAAGCCCACCTGTGTATATCTGTTTTTCCCAACGGTAAAATGGCCTTATTGCTCTTTCCCTGGGTAAATAATCTAGAACAATTTTTTGTATACAAATTCTAACAAGTTTTAAGGTACAAAAAAGAAAGGAAAATCACCAGAAATCCATAATCCTATGGAAAAAGTACAATTAACACGTCGATGACCATCAGTCATGCACCTGTACACACACACACACACACACACACGCACGCACACACACACACACCATTTTTATGGAAAATACGACTGTGGAGGCTTTATCACGGCCATGGTCTTTTCTCAGAAAGGCTGTGTTTGCCTTCAGTCCCTCTCCCCGAACCCCACCTGCACCCCAATCATCAGCACAGCCACGCCTGTATCTGCCAGGCTTTCCCTTGTTTCTGTGAGTCACGATTCCACACGTACATGCACACGCGTGTGCACATGTACACAAGTATGAGAGTGGCATGTATAGAGCGCACCGTTGTCTAAAAGAGAGAACCGCATTGCGTAACTCTGCGGGGTCTTGGGTTTCCACACCAAGCCTGCTCCCAAGTCACCTGGCACAGGTCTGCTCATTGGTGCAGTGGGCACGGGGCCCCGACGACAGCGCACCCCAGCCGACCAGCCTGCCTTCCGCGTCGTCGAGGCAGACGCGCCCCGAAGAGAGGTGTGCTCGCCGCTCGTCACTCTGCCTGCACCCCTTCGTGCTCACCACTGGACCCTCCAGGACTGTGAGGGCCCCTGGCAGTGGCCAGGACGCCTCGTGGCTCTAGCTGGTACACGTGGGCTCACATCCCACGATGCCGTCGCGGTGCCGTCTGGATCTTTGCCATCGATCGCCGTTCCACCCCGCACCCTTCTGTTTCTGTCGGGGGGTGTGTCTTCAGCTAATCAATGTGTTAAATCTCTTGGTAGACTGTGGATATTAACCTTTCCTCTCACAACTTTGCAAATATGTTTACCCGTTGCCTTCAGTTATGGCTCCTTTTTATTGGGAGGTCTTTTGTCACCTAACAAGTCCGTTTTCTGGCCCGTGGCTTGCTGTCTGCCCCACAACCCCCACCCGCTGCGGGCAGGCCCTCACAGCTCTCCCAGGATGTTTGCTGCGTGCTCACACTCACCACCACTGCAGGGCATCTCGTAGGTGAAACATTCTCTCACTGCCGTGTTGAAGTTTGTCACAGACGGAATTTCCCTCCATCGGGGCTCCTTCCGAGACCTTTGCTTTGTGTCACCGATCTCTGGACGAGGCCCTGAGTGTGACGCCATCTTTCAATGGCTACGTGATGCTCAGACATATGTGCGTACCGGATGAGACATTTTAAAGCGATTAGATCATGACACCAGGCTCAGGGAGGAGTCCCTAGTAAGAGGGACGAGGCAGAGACCACACAGGTGGACACAGGGGTGGTTACGTTCTAGTTCAGGGCAGAAGGGCCGTCGGGCTCACTGTGTTATCATGAAGGGCAACCACAAGGATGCATTGCTTTGAGTTAAACATTTTACATTTTAATAAAACATAAAAAATAATTTTTGATAATGCATAAAATCCTAGAATCTTCCTTAAATTTAAACCAGGCAGAAATTTCCTAAAAGCAGATTATATTTTAAGTTCCAGAGATCTTTGTCCAGCAAAGTGCCTGTGGTAACAACATGGTTTGTGCATTTCTTAAGAGGGGAGCCCATGTCACGTGTTCTTACCACAAAAAAATAAATAAAAATGAGCAACTAAAGTGATACATGGGTCCCTGGGAGGTGTCAGGGTGTCTGTTCCCCTGGCAGGGTGGGTGTCACGGGAGCCGTAATCCTCTCATCGAATCATATGCCGAAATACGTGCAGCTGGGGCACCTGGGTAGCTCAGTTGGTTAAGCGCCGACTTCGGCTCAGGTCATGATTTCACAGTTCGTGGGTTCGAGCCCTGCGTCGGGCTCTGTGCTGACAGCTAGCTCAAAGCCTGGAGATTGTTTCAGATTCTGTCTCTCTCAGAAATAAATTTTAAATATGTTAAAAAAAAAAAAAAGAAATATGTACAGCTCTTGGTACAACCCCAGGGCGCCTGGGTGCCCAGCCAGCTGAGTGTCTGACTCTTGATTTCAGCTCAGATCATGGGTTTACCCAGGGTTGAGCCCCACATTGGACTCCAGGTGAGTATGAAGCCTACTTGGGATTTTCTCTGTCCTTCTCTCTCTCTGCCCCTCCCCTGTTCACATGCACGTGTGTTCTCTCTCTCTCTCTCAAATAAATAAATAAAATAATCCAGTGAAGAAATGGGCAGAAGACAGGAGCAGACCGTTTCCCAAAGAAGGCATCCAGATGGCCAACAGATACATGAAAAGATGCTCAACATCACTCAGCATCAGGGAAATGCAAGTCAGAACCACGATGAGATACCACCTCACACCGTCAGAACGGCCGACATTAACAACTCAGGCAACAACAGGTGCTGGTGAGGATGCGGAGAATTGGGAACCCTCCCGCACGGCTGGTGGGAATGCAAACTGGTGCAGTCACTCTGGAAAACACTATGGAGGTTCCTCAAAAAGTTAAAAATACAACTACCCTATGACACAGCAATAGCACTACTAGGTATTTATCCAAAGAATACAAAAATGCTGATTTCAAGGGGCACACGCACCCCAATGTTTACAGCAGCGCTATCGACAATAGCCAAAGTATGGAAAGAGCCCACATGTCAATTGGCATTTGAATAGTAAAGAAGACGTGGTATCTATATACAAGGAAATAGGAGTCAGCGACAAGAAAGAATGAAATCTTGCCATTTGCCACAACGTGGATGGAATTGGAGGGCACTATGCTAAGCGAAATTAGTCAATCAGAGAAAGACAAGTATCATATGACTTCACTCATGTGAGCAATTTGAGAAACACAACAGATGAACATGGGGAAGGGAAGGAAAGATAAGATAAAAAGAGAGAGGGAGGCAAACCATGAGAGACGCTTAAATACAGAGAATATCCTGCGGTTGCTGAAGGGGGGAGGGTTAGATGGGGGAGGGGCGCTAAGGGGGCCCCTTAGCTGGGACGATCCCTGGGTGTCGTATGGAGGCGATGAATCACTGGGCTCTACTCCTGAAGCCAATACTACACTGTATGTCAACTAGGTAGGATTTAAACTTTAAGAAAACAAAAATAAAAGGTGTAAACAGGCAGAAATTGTAGTCGTCCTGTGGAAACAAAGGGAACATGCAGCTGTTGGGGGAGGGCTGGGCCGTGTTCGCAGGAGTTTGGGACAAGGTGTTTGGGGAAAGTGGGTGAGACGTGGAGCCGGTGGCGCTCGATGCCGTCTTCGTCCACCGCCCCAGAGCCCCAAGTGGCCCCGGGGACCCCGCCGGGCACACAGAACCCTCTCTCAGGCCCCGGGGCCTGGTGGGTCTCAGAGGACGGCCCCGTCCGGGCTGCCATGTCGTGCATTGTCCCTTTCTGCTGTTAACGCCACGTGACTGGTAGAGCTTGCTCCGGCCCCGAGGGTGCGGCTGAGGAGCGGACGCCCCCTGCTCTTCCGGGGGCTTCTCCCCGGCTGGTTTGTCGGATGCCTTACAGAAGCCTCCATGGACTGGGGGCCGCGTGGTTTAGGAGCTACCACGTCTGCAAGATGGTTCCAAATTCCACAGAAAAGCTTTTCACGCATCTGTAACTTGATGCCCACAGGACCCTTGCACACGTGCCCCCGAGCCCCGTCCAGGGCTTCCCAGCCGGGCCCACTCCCCTAACCCAGGCACTAAGGGCTCCACCCCGTTTCCCCACTGCCCTTCCAGGAGGAGAGAAGGTCACACTGGGACTGTGTTGGCCTGGACACTTCCAGGGCCGTCACTGTCCGCACAGCCCAGCAAGCCCTGGATTCGGGCCTCACCTTCCTCACGGGGACCAGGGGGCAGGAACAGCCATCTGACCGGCAGGGGCTCAGCCCAGAATCCAGACCCCAGGCACCCGCCTCGCACTGGCTTTTTCCCCGCAGACCTGAAGTTCCCCTCACCCCGGGGCAGGGTCCGTGCTGCTTACCTTAGCCTCCCAGAGCCCCCAGGTACCACCCAACACACCCCCAACAGGGCCCACCGCCCTCCAAACAGACACCCCCCCACGCCTTCCTTCCACGTGGCCTGCAAATGCACAAGAGCACACGAGCATCATTGAGGACGTAACTCTGAAAAGTCTCCTTCGATTCGATGGTGTGCGTGCACATGCCCCGTGCGTGTGTGCACGCGTGATGTATACGTGCATTGCAGGGTGTGGGCGTGCATGCGTGAGTGTGTGTGTGTTATGTGCATCTCTGCATGTGTGATATCTACGGTACACACGTGCGCATGTGTGTGTATGTATGACCTGTGTGGTGTGTGAGCCTGTGTGGTGTGTGCACGTGGGGTTGTTTCTCTTAAGAACTGATCCATGGCCACCTCCCCAGGCTCCCTGTCTTCTCTGGTGGCAGAAGGGACGACACTTTCCAGAGGAGACGAATGCACTGAGTTCCCGCAGCCAGCAAGCCACGGGGCCCTTGCTCCGGCCATCACATCTGGTCCCCTTGCCCCCGCACGAGGACCTGATGACACTCCTTGTCGAAGCCTGAATTTGCTCCTCAGACCAAGTGCTTCAGGGTTCACGGCCACTGGCCTCCCTCCGTGGCAGAAGCCCAGTCACGCAGCCCCAGCAGGCGCGGTGGGGACACGCTCTGCCAGGCAAATGCCCGGTCAGGGACCGGGGAGCCCAGCTGCTGGACAAACCCTGGGGACAAGGGTCAGGGCTCCGTCCCCAGCCCAGGTCCTAGCGCCCAAGCGAGGCAGCCGGGGGGCCCAGGAGCCGCAGCCCACGCGTAGCTGCCTTGCCAGCTCGAGGTTCTGGGAATTGGAGAGTCCGGAAGCCAAGCCTGCCCCGAAGGCAGCCTCTCCAAGGAGCCCCCAGACGCCGCATCAAACCATAAGTGTGTACGTTGTCGTGTCCAGGCCCTGCCCAGCTCGCTGACCCACAGAATCCAGCCAGCCGGGCGCTGCATTTGGGGTCGGGGTGCCGACAGGAAGAGGGGGTCGCAGCCTGGATCACAGAGGTCTGTGCACCACCGGGTGTCCCTCGGGGGGAGGCCCTGGGGCGAACAGGGCCGTGTAGCCCCAGTGCCACTGAGCCACATGGCTTGCAGCCACCAGCTGCTCACGGGCTGTGGCTCCAAGCTGGGGGTCTCGGGAGGCCTGTCCTTACTGTCATTTCTGGAGGGCAAGGCACACTTATTCCTGAGGCGAGTGGGACAGTCCGCGCTCCGTCTAGGCGGGGCCGAGCCTCACTTTCCTCCCACACGACGGCAATGGGGGCCACCCCACGCGCTCCACGCCGCACAGGCGTGGGGTCAGCCCTGGGGCTCCCTGCTCCCTGGGCTCACTCCCACCAAGCCTCTCCCCTCTGCTGGCCCTGGAAGGCAGGGTAGTGACTGAGCCCGCCCCGGGCTCTGCATTTGCAGGGCCCTCAGGGGCTCAAGCGGGAGCAGGGCTTGTGGGAGCCAGCGGGCCTCCCTGCGACGGGCCCAGTAGACCAGGCCCCGCGTCGGGTCCTGGTGACATCCCCAGGGACGGCAGGTCCTGGTCGCGGGCGGGGACCCCATTCCACCAAGAAAGGCTTCTCATAACACAGGCCAGGGCCGGAGAGTCCCCGCCCTCCTCCCGGCCACGGGTGGGGCCACGTCCTCAGGTCAGGTCAGGTCAGGTCAGGACAGGATGACACAGGGCAGGGCAAACCCATGTCTTAGGCACAGACTTTCCATGAGGCAGGTCGGCCTAGATTCTTCCAGCGGTTCAGGCTCAGGCAAATCCGTCAGGAAACCTGGGTCTGTCCGCCACGTGCAGGGCGTCTTCCCTGCTGAGAAGACGGACTTGCCGCCCTGGGCTCTGGGCCCGTGGCTCCGTCTCCCTGTTCTCAGGGATTCTGCTCCACGCGGCCTCTCGCGCCTCCAAGGTCCGGGTGAGGCGCGTTTTCTGCAGCAAACGTCCCTCTTCGTTACAGAGACAAGCACCAACCCAGCGTCAGAGGTGCCCACCGCGCCTGGCACCTGTCCTGGCCGACACTTAGATGACCCACACGCCCCCCGGCTTCACATCTGTCCCTCCAACGGACACTTTGCTCAGGGGATAAAGGGGCTGCTTGTCGACCACGACAATTCCAATGCCTGGGAAAGTTGCTGGCACTCGGAAAGGGCCGGAAGGCAGGCCTGAATCTGCAGCCGAGAATCGAGCAGCTGCTGGTGGGGGTCCCAGGACTGTCGCATCAGCTTCTTCGCAGGCTGGCCTTCCTTCTGGTGGCTCTGCGTGGGCCTGGCCGGGGTGTGCTGCGAACACCCCCTCTTCCCACACGCGGGACCATCAGCACACAGCCGCCCGGAGGGCAGCCCACGCACAGCCCCAGGAGAAGCCTCCACGGACTCCGGGCACCACACACCTTTGGGGGTTTCACATTGCTCAGCTTGTGCAGGAAATAAAGAAAGAAATGTCCTAGCACTACACGGAAAGAGCCCATAGGAATGGTTTCAGGATGTGCTTGGGGACAGAGAAACAGGAGCCACAGGGACGCTGGCGTGTGAGGACCGGCGCTCTCACCCGGCTCCACCCTCACGTTACCCTGGACATGTGAGCTTCAGGGGACGTGTGGGTGCAGACCAATTCCCCACGCTAGGGACCCACAAAAGCGTGCTTCCTGCAGCCTGGGGGCAGACAGACGTCCACACTGCAGGCTGCCCGGGGTGAACACGGACGTCCACACTGCAGGCTGCCCGGGGTGAACACGGACGTCCACACTGCAGGCTGCCTGGGGTGAACACGGACGTCCACACTGCGGGCTGCCCCGGGGGTGAACACGGACGTCCACACTGCGGGCTGCCCCGGGGGTGAACACGGACATCCACACTGCGGGCTGCCCCGGGGGTGAACACGGACGTCTACACTGCGGGGTGCCCGGGGCAGGGTGTGGAGACCTTCGGTTGTGACACATGCTTTTCCACTGGCAACTTTTCAAGGCCTCTTTTCTGTTTCCTCAGCACAGGAGCCATCCTGCAAAGGGCCTGAGTCATGCGCTGATTACATCAAAGACTGTTTGTCTTGGTCTGCAGCCTGTTTGGGTTAAAACCAAGATAAACTGCGAACCGGCTGAGGCTGCTAACAAACACGCACGTTCTCCGCTGTGCCCGGGGAGGGCAGCGCGTGCGCTCTGGGCCGTGGCGTGGCGCTCCGTCCTGTCTTATTCAGCAAGTGGCCGGCGGAACGGCGAAGGGCAGGGTGTGCATGCTGCCCAGAGCCCCTGCCACCCTCCGGCACTCGGCGTGCCCTGGGCCGCGTCACCCTCTCATCCCCAGAGCCGGGAGACACGGGGGGAGGCAGAGCCAGCCCGGGGCCCCTGCCCTCCGTCCCCGCTTCCCACAGTCCGAGGGGAGACCCGAGGGCCAGCAGCCCCGGCTCCGCAGGGCAGGATTAGCTCCAGGGTCTCCCTGGGTGAAAGTACGCTGCCCCCTGCGGGCTCCCCTCCCTGGGTCATGGAACTGGGGCTCCCACTCGTCCCCATCTGCATGGGGACGACCCCCGGCTCCCAGGGGCCACTGCTCACAGCTCCTTACCTGGCGTCCACAGCGTGGATGTTCGTGAGAGGCTCACAGGGGCCTCTGAAGCCACGGGCCCAGGACGACGCTGCCACCGGAGGCCCAGGCCGCCCAGGGGACCTCCCCGCTTCCGGTCAGCAGCCTGGGGCCCGAAGCACACGCACCCTTCCGGCTGCACCTGCCCCGGGACTGCGGCACCAGAGCTCTGTCCTCACGCCCTTCGGGGAGCACCTCTGGGGCCTTCAGGGACGTGGGTCCCCCCACCAGAGCCAGGCTGGAAGGAGGAAGGGGCACCCCTGTCCCACCAGCGCGGTGAGGTCTGCGGAGATGTGAGACGCTTCGTCTGTCCGTCTGTCCGGTTCCTCTTCCCTCAGCAGCTGCTCACGGAGTCCCCGAGGTGCACGGGGGCGCCCCTTGTCCTGGGGGAGGTCACACGCCCCTGGCCCTCACTGGGGAGGAGCGTGCAGTGACAGCAGCTGAGGGCCAGGGCCACCGAGGCCCGACCGCTGTGTCCTGAACCAGCGGCCGCTGCACAGGGAGGTCGGGGTCCCCCTGCCCATCCCCCCTCCCGCCACACGGGCCCCAAAACTCCGGCCCCGCCAACACTCCCGAGTCACTGGCGCCTTTCTGAAGTCCTCCTGTGCCACGCGCTCTGCACCTGGGGCCTGGGTGCGGGGACAGAGCGGGACACGGGACCTAGACACCCCTCCTCTCCGGAGCCTGGCTCTGGTGGGGCAGACGGACAGGAAACGAATGTGCGAGATCGCTCAGCTCACGGGAAGCAGCTGTTGAAGGAAATAAATGCAGGCCACGCAAGACTCGCCGTGGACAGCGGGGCCTGCTTAGGTCAGTGAGGTGGCGGCCCGGCCGGGGCCCCAGGAGCACGGACCGCCGTGGGACGGTGCCGACCCGGGACGGGGCGAGCTCGGCGTCCTGGCCGCAGACAAGGCCAAGTGGCTGTGGCCTCAGCTGGAAGGGGACAGGGGTGGCCTTGGGGCTGCGCAGGCTGGGAGACGGGGATTTTATCCTGAACAGTGAAACCAAGCTGCCCACGTTGCCTGGGAGACGGGGAAGCCCTGGGCCGGGTGGGCCAAGCAAGCGGCTGGCCGGGCCTCTCTGCCCCCACCCCTCCTCACCTGCACACACTCTGGAGGCCCCGCCACGGCTCTCCCTGCACGTCGACCCCATCCACGGTTCTCCCTCACATCCACGCTGGCAGAGGGGTGAGCGCCAGGCAGATCTGGGCCCGGGGCGGGGCGGGTGGCACGCCAGCTCCCAGGCAGCGCCGGGGAGATGGACCAGCTGGTCCTCCCGGGCCGGGAGCGAGGCTCCGGGTGTGGAATGTGAAGTGCTCCGGGCCCAGCCAGTGCTGCACCTGCAAAGCCTCATGGGACCACACGTGGCAGCGGGGGGGGGGGGTGACCCAGGTGTCCATCATGCGCGTGGTCGCCCGGAGCCTGAGAAAGGGCAGGGCCGCCAGATCCCTGGGGCCCGTGGGCACATTACGTGGGGCTCTGGGAAGCTGCTGGACAGGAGAACAGAAGGGTGGCCTTCCCGGAGATGAGCAAAGTGTTTTCACAGCCACGGACATGAAACGAGAGTATTCCGCTGACTTCGAGCCCGACTCTTCCGCACACGCCCCTCCCGCCCGGGCCTCTCTGGATGGCTCCCAGCGAGGAGCAGGCTCGGGGCACGACGGGCGGTGACCTGGCCCTCGGGGGGGCGGGCGTCCCCAGCCCGCCTCCCTGCAGCGGCCTCCCGGGGCATCCCCCGCGGTGTCGGGGGTCTGTTTTCAGTGATAACTAAGAAAGAAAGCAGGTCAATGGGCACTTCCCCCCATTGTTTCCCCTTTTTATCGCCATTCGAACAACCACAGCTGTGCCCCCGGCCCGGCCCGCAGGCCTGAGGACAGGAAGCCCGGCTCCCCGAAGCCCGCCTCCCGGTGAGGGCGCTGGACGGGCCGGGGCCGGGAACACCTGACCCGGCGGACGTCGCGGCCTCCGCTCTGGAAAGGTCAGGCCCGGTGCTGCCGGGGAGCCGTCCGGGCCCCTCCCCGAGCCCCCCGCGCCCCCAGCTCCCGCCTTCCCGAGCTGTCGCCTCAGCGGGAAATCGGGCCACAGTCCGTGCATCTCCCCTCACGGGGCAGCAGCGAGGAGCAGACAGACCGCGAAGTGCCTGTGGGCCCCGCGCTGCCAGAGGGCGCCGCTCGCCCCGCCACCCGGTGCCCTGAGCCTCACGGGGAGGCCGGGGGTGTGGGGCCAGGGGGACGGGCAGGAGGGGCCCGCGCGGCAGGACACACCCCTTCCCCCTCCGGTGCGGGGCCACCCAGTCCCGGTTTCCGAGGTCGCCTGGGCCAGCCTCTGTCACACCCTGGGCTGCTTCCGGCAGGCCGCACCCCCTGGTGGGACGCTCTCCCTGCGGTCGCTGTTTCTGGAGGCTGCTGACAGCCAGGCAGTTCCCGGGTGCCACCCCAGGTCCTGCTCACGCCCCTCTGCCGCGGCGGCCCCTCGACAGCGTGAGGGCCGGAGCTGTCTGTCGAACGGCACCCGGCAAACAGTGATTTCCTGCTTGTGTGGACACGGGCAGGTCGGAATGACCCAGGAAGCAGCGCTTCCCTGCGAGGCTCTGAGGCTCTCAGAGAGGAGCGGACGCTCCAGACGACCGATCACAATAGTGCCAGCAAGCATACTGATGACAGCGGGGCAGACAGACAGACATGGAGACACAGATGATAGGCAGTGTCGGGCCGGCTGAGCGGCAGAGCAGAGACGCCACAGGATGGCAGACTTCTTGAGGTGGCTGACCCTCCGCCAATACAGCGGCGACCGTTAAGACTTCGGCGGGAAACAGAAACTTAGGCAAGAAACCAAAACCTCCCACCCGGGACTTTCCAGTCAAGAGACCGCCCCTGTTACCTGGACTTCCCCCCCCGCAACAGGTATAAACCCCTCACCACCCAACCCGGGCGCCACTTCCCCGACTCCCCTCTCTTGAGTCGCGGAACCTCGCCCGAGGGTGCAGGCAATAAAACTCCTGCGGAACATTTTGCCTTGGAGTCTTTTTTACTCACTTAAAACATATTACAGGTAGAGGTAGATATAGATAGACAGGCAGACAGACAGACATGGATAGCTAGATATAGATAGATAGATAGATAGATAGATAGATAGATAGACAGATAGACAGACAGATATGGATAGATGACAGGCAGACATGAATAGATAAATGACAGACAGACAGACAGGCACGGATAGATGATAGATTTTTGTTCTCGAGACAACTTGGGACGCATCCCGGCGGGCATGAGCAAGGTGCCCTGTGAAGCTGGGGAGGTGCTCCATCCCCCTGACGGAAGAGACCCGGACTCTGTGGGCCCGACACCTACGGACGCCTGGCCAGGGAATCGGACCCAAAGCTGCAAATGGGTGCCTGCCGTTGAAGGGGCTGGAGAGGGGGCTCAGGACTTCAGGACCCCGTCAGTGAGGTTGCACACACAGGGTAGACCACGCAGGGGGAGGGGGAGGGGAGGAAAGAGGCCACCCAAACTCGTGTCAGACCTGTGTTGTTGCCGCGTTCACACACCCCTGCTCTGGGAGCAGACCTGGAAGTGACTTTTCCTAGACCCCCTCCGGCAGTTCTGCCAGTGTAGACACCACACAGGTCAGAAAGTGGACAGCTTGCGAGCCCATTTCGGTGGCATCGATGGGGGTGGGTCTCTGGGGGTAGGTCCCCAGGATGGGGTCCTGAGGATGGGCCCTGGGGGTGGGTCCCAGGGGTGGGTCCCAGGGGTGGGTCTCGAGGTTGGAGGATGGGCCCCGAGAATGGGTCCCGAGGATGGGCCCTGGAGGTGGGTCCCTGGCCCTGGGAGAGCTACCAAGGGCAGCAGGGCTCCTCAGTGAGGCCGGTCCTGGGTCTGGAGCCTTCCGCACTGGTCCCCAGCTCTGCTACGATTCTGTGAGCAATTCCCTACAGGCGGAGTCTCTGAGTTTCCAAGGTGGCTTCTGCCGTCCTGGCGGCCACGCGGGGAGGTGTGTGAGTACAGCGTTAACGTTGGTTGGGGATGAGGTTGGCAAAGACACTGTGGGGTTGAACCTGAGCAGTTGCGGGGGATGGTACAGGGGCGGGAGCCCTGGGGGAGGGTCTGCTGGAGGGCGGCCCCAGGACTGGGGGTGCACAGGAGGAAGGGGCCGGGAGGGGCCCGGCAACACTGGTGTGGGGGTCACAGGACGGAGCAGGGCCGCCGTCCGCAGCAAGGGCATGTGCCAGGGGCCCGGGGTTGAGGCTGCCACGCTGACTGCTCAGCACCGCACACCCTGCTGGCAGAGGTCGCCTGTGGGGTCATCCGCCTCTCACTTCTCACCCACATGGCACCCCTGCCGGTGACAGAGCGGACCCCGGGCAGGAGCTGAGTCTGGACCTGGACAGCCATCCGGCCTTTGTTGGCCCTGCACTGGAGGTGTGGCCGTACCCCGGGCCCTGCTGCTCAGCGTGAGGGCACTTCCCAGGGCCCCCAAGCTGCAGCTCACACTCGGAGTCCCCAGACCCCACCTGGCCGGTCAGGGCCCCACAGCCTGGGGGTCCCCGGCAGGTGTTCAGGCCAAACGGCCCTGCTCCTGGAGGGGTCCCCACACAGCACACCCCCTTCCCTCCACAGGCCCCTCCACGAGGCTGTGCGGAGGGTGCGGATGCCCTGGGGTGGGCCGAGAGCCTCTGGCGGGATCCAGGCCCCCCGGCAGCTGTGCTCCCACCTCGAGGGGAAGGGTCTGATGAGCGCAGTCCCGGGTCAGAGCACGCCTGCCGAGCGGCACTGAAAGTGGCCTGCAGCCCACAGAGGCAGCTGGCCGTGCTGCGCAGGGGCCACGGCGGGCAGTGTGCCATGGGGGCGACGGGGCCCACTGCGCCGTGGCTGAGGCTGCCCCAGGTTTCTCGGGTTTCCACTGAGTCACCTGCAGAAGATAAGGCCAGAGAGTCCGCGGGAAGTGGGTGTCGGGGGCCGTGTGTCTGGAGCACCAGGGACATCACATGAGGCAAGTACTTGGGAGGGAAACCGGGGCCCCCACCCCCGACCGCGGAGCCGGGCGCCCACAGCCCGCCCCTCCCTCCTCTTCCTCGGGGCCCGGGCCGTACCACGTTCAGTCCACCCTGGTTCTCACTCACTGAGGGGCCCCTGGAGGAGACGGGGCGCCCCTGCGGCCCTTGCCTGAAGGCCCATGGAGCCTTTCATATAATATGAAAATACCCCCGGACCCGACAGGTCCCGCCTCTGGCGGCCCTCAGCCAGCCCACATAGTTTCCACTCCTCGTCCTGGTACCTTCGGGGTCACAGGGGGCGCCCCTGCTCTCTCACCCCTGGGATCACATGGGATTTCGTGGGAGCGCGTGGGACACCCCAGTTCTCTTCCCACCTAAGCTGATTATCGTAAACTCACCAACGCCGTCACACCCTGTCTAGATGTCACTGTGAGGGCATTTTCAGATGAGATGAACATTCCAATCAGCCAACTTTGAGCAAGGCAGGTGACCCTCCTCAATGTGGGGCCACATCCAAATGCAGAAGCCACAATGAGAAACAGTGAGGTCCACGGAGAGAGAAGGAATCCTCCAGAAGGTCTTACTCTTCCCAGGTCGCAGCCTCGTGGCCCACCCTGCATATCTCAGACTTGCTGGAATCCGCAATTTTATGAGCCAATTCCTTAAAATAGATGTGTCTCTCTCTGAACATGCAATTAATGTTCATTCAGCAAATCACTGTAAATCTTTTATCTATGCTTGTATCTCAGGACCTATGATGCTGCCCCACACTAGCTGGTGATCAGAAACATACTTTGGATATATTTCATCAATAAAACAGCGAGTTAATGGTACCTCTTTGCCAGCTCTGCCTTGGGTATAGGAGACACTTTGGTGTCACAGTGCTGTCTCCAGGAAACTGACAGTGTCCTTATGTGTGGGCCACAGCTGAGCACAATGCTCCAGGAGTTGCCTGAGTGCAGAGTAAAATGGTCTATCACCTCCTTTCTTCAGGACCCCATGCATCTGTTAATATGGCCTAACATATTCCCCAGGGCTGGAGACAGCGGTAGACTGAACCCACCGCTCCTCTGTTTCATTTCCAGCCGCACTGGGGGAAGGGAACAGCGGAGGGAGCAGGGTGCACTGGGGAAGGAACGACGGCGGGCTGAGCAGCCTCCTCAGTCCCCGACAACACTCTCCCCACAGCACCGTGTAGCTGGTTCTCTGTCTGACAAGCATTTTGGCCTCTTCGTGTGCCGTGCACAGTTTGCACCCCTTGTGGGTTTGGAAAAGCCAGGTCTGGAGGGAAGTGACTGTCTGGAGTGACTGCTCTGCTCCTTCTGAAGAAAGCACTAGAAGCCAGGGGAGGCCCGGCAGGCGGGGGACCGTCGGGTTGTCTGAGGAGAGCTGGCCCAGCGAGTCCGTGTAAATCAGAGTCTAGTTAGCCCTGCAGCGTGCGGCACGGGGCCAGGGGAGCCCAGACTGCAGGACCCTCAGGTAGGACAGCCAGAGCCGGGGCGCCGGGGACAGCGCTGGGGAGAGACCTCCAGCCACCGCGGGGCCACTTGCCACTGGATGGCTCGTCCCTAAGCGCAGCGCCTCGTGTATTCTAAGCAGGGCGTTCCCCGGCTGTGCACATGTGGCCTCAAAGTACAGCAGCTTGCAGGTGTTGTAGCAACTGATCATTTAAAGAAAGAAATCACACACTGAAAAGAAACCCTGTATCTTTTTCCACCCAAATATACTTTCATGATATGACAAAAAAATACAACTAGAAGCTTCTGATGCCATGAGATGTCATGGAATCATTTCCCACAAACCCACGAGAGCGGCGCCATTCAGGCTGCGGTGGTGGCTCGAGGCAAGCAGGGAGGCCACCTGCCAGGGCGTTCGTCCCGCACGCGGCCCCCCGCAGGGTGACGGGGGCTCCACGTCAGGCCAGAGGGCCGTTCCGCGCCCAGATCCTGCCACAGCACGACACAGGGACACCAAGACCGGCAGGGTGCTGTCCATCCCGGGCCTCAGTGACAGGTGGCCCGGAGTCCAGGAAAAGAGGCCATTCAGGGAAGACCCAAGCGAGGCCAGCAGGGTCACAGCGGCCAGTGGAATGTGGGCCGGGCAGTGGGCCGTTGTACATCCTGATAGTGAGATCGAGAGTAGCTGAAAAACACAGGGCGTTGTGGCTCCTTCCCAGCCCCCCGTGATCCCTCCCAGCTCCTCGGTGCTCCCTCCGGCCCCCCTGTGCTCCCTCCCGGCCCCTCTGTGCTCCCTCCCGGCCCCCCTGTGCTCCCTCCCGGCCCCCCTGTGCTCCCTCCCGGATCCTCTGTGCTCCCTCCCGGCCCCTCGGTGCTCCCTCTCCCCCTCGGTGCTCCCTCCCGGCCCCCCGTGCTCCCTCCCGGCCCCCCTGTGCTCCCTCCCGGCCCCCCTATGCTCCCTCCGGCCCCTCTGTGCTCCCTCCCGGATCCTCTGTGCTCCCTCCCGGCCCCTCGGTGCTCCCTCTCCCCCTCGGTGCTCCCTCCCGGCCCCCCTGTGCTCCCTCCCCGCCCTCGGTGCTCCCCCCCACCCGGTGCTCCCTCCGCCCCTGGAGGCCCGTGATTGGCAGGTCCAGCTGCGAGGCCGAACCCCTCCAGGCTACCCTGACAGATGTTTTAATCTACTGTTTGAAGAACGACTCTGCCCAGCTTCGGCGCTCACACATCTGCTTCTGTTTAGAACGACGGAGGCGTTTCAAATGGCCAGGCTCTGCCACCCCGGGAACTGTTGCAGCGGCAGCCGCGTTGCTTACATTACCCATGACAGCCAGGGGAGGACTTAGGGCGGGCCGGCTGGACATACTCTTAAGCTCTGTAAAATAGATCACTCATTTCAAAAAAGTGAACAGTTTAGCTTCCTAAACACATCCTTTTTGAAAGGAGATATTTACCTTATTAACCCATAAAAAACATCAGGGAGCATAAAGCTTCCAGAACTGTTCATATTTCAGCCCGCTGGAGCCCCCACGAAGAGGGGGCTCCTGGCCTCACCCCTTGGCTGTTACCCTGCTCTTGGGGCTCATGCGTCCCGTGCTCCTGGGAGCGCAGCCACATGGTGGGTCCCCGAGAGGATCCTTCCCACGGGAGAGATGCCAGGGGCGAGGTGACCTGGCGTCAGTAAACCTTTATTAAAACAATTAAGAATGGGGCGCCTGGGTGGCTTAGTTGGTTGAGCGTCCGACTTCCGCTTGGGTCACGATCTCGCGGTTCGTGGGTTCGAGCCCCGCGTCGGGCTCTGTGCTGACTGCCGGCTCAGAGCCTGGAGCCTGTTTCAGTCTGTGACTCCCTCTCTCTCTGACCCTCCCCTGCTCACGCTGTCTCTCTCTCTCTCTCGGAAATAAATAAAAATATTAAAAAAGCAAAAAAACAAAAAAACAATTAAGAATGCTTTCCACATAACTCTGAACACGGGAAAACCAAGAGGCTTCTGTGGGTTATAAATATTAGAGGTTAGCTTTGAGAGCGCCAGGGCACGTGGACCAGGTGCTTGACCAGGTTGGAGAGAAAGGAGAAGAATTTATTGAGTGAATGCTATGTGCTCCATGCTTCCCCATCACCATAAAGAGGCTAACGGCCCCTGGCGGTGGGTTGGGGCCACGTTCCACACGCGTTTCTGTAGAATCCCACCAAGTGCTCTGTGGTAGAACCACCCCCACGGCAAGGGCAAACCCAGAGGGCAGTGGCCCTGCCTGTGGGCCTTAGTTCATCCGGCGGGGGAGACCCGCCACCCGCGCCGCTGCGCGGCGGCCGGACACAGCCGGCCCTGGGCCAAGGGCTCGAGATCAGTGGTCCCCTAAGAACAGAGCCTGGCTCTGAAAAGCCAGGGGGTCCAGCCTGGCACCAAATCCCAGGTTTATTTCTAGGAAATAGACCAGGTAGCAGGATTAGAACACGTGATGGATGCTTGTGCATCTGGGCAATGCCACTTGGGGATTTTTTTCCAGTTCTGAAAAGAAATGCTTCTTTTATTTTAAATAAAATCTTCATTTTTCTACTAGATACACAAACAGAGGCAGAAGTAGAGACACGGTGCCCCTGTTCCTTACGGCCCCTCTTGTAGCCCAGTCACGCCTGCCTGGCGGCTGGGAGCGTCCCGAGTGGGGGCGGCAGCCTGAGTGCCGAAGGAAGGCGGTGGCTGTGCTCAGGTGGCCTCGTGCGCACAGGGTGCAGGGACCGCGTGCTGCAGTCGCACGGTCCCCTCCTCACTGTCTGCACCTGGCCAGCCAGAGGGGACGAGGGGCACGCGCAGAAACCTGCCCAGGCCAGCACCCTGCCGCCGGGGTTCTCTGCCACAGCCAGCCGCGAGCGCACAGCACGTGTCTGCAGTTCCACGCCGCGCAGGGATGGCCGCCTCTGCCCAGCGAGCGAGACCCCAGACACCACTCCGACCAGAGAGGAAGGCTGTGTTCTCCAGGCAGGGCCGTGGGTGTCCTACTGTCCAAACCCATCGACGGCACGGGCACCCCCAATATATTTGTGCAAACAGTCTGCACAGCCCATGTCCTGAAAACAAGAGTGAGCCCCCACACCCCCAAAGGCACAGGGCAATGTGTATTCACTCTTTTATTTTAAGTTTGTTAACACTTATTTATTTCTTAGACTGACAGAGAGACAGAGAGTGAGCAGGGGAGGGTCAGAGAGAGAGGGAGACACAATCTGAAGCAGCTCCAGGCTCTGAGATGTCAGCACAGAGCCCGATGTGGGGCTCGAACCCACGAACCGCCAGATCATGACCTGAGCCAAAGTCAGACGCTAAACTGACTGAGCCACCCAGGGCTCCCACTCTTTTAGATGAAAAAACCATGTTTTAGAAAAAGTGGCTGTAATATTGGCCTTTACACTTTGAACTATTGTGCAGGCAATGAGCTGCCCTTTCTCAATGAGATTCATTAACGGAAGGGGAATGGAAACGCCAGCTTGGGATGACCCAGCCCTGGGTGGGGACACAGGCCACACTTCCCCGGAAGGGGACAGACAACCAGAGAAGCCGCCTCAGAGAGGACATCCCTCCTGCCTTGAGAAGCGCCAACGGGCAGCACAGGACCTCTCCATGGGGCCAGCCTCGCGCAGGGCGGCCCCGCCATGAGCGAGCAGCATGCCCCCCCCCCCACCGCCTAGCGTCGGGCCCATTCTGGGGGTGGTTCTGTGCCCTCGAGCAGAGCTCTAACACAGAGAGTGAGCTTCTGAGGACACAGGGAAGCTAGTGGCCCAGGACGGGGAAGGGGAAGGGAGACCCCACAGATACCTGGGGCCGGCGTGGGGAAACTGAGGGCAGGTCCCTGGGAATGGCTAAGGACTTCCGAAGAGGCGATTTTATGTCTGTCAAAGCCGACAAAAGACAGGAGTTTGTGTTCTCTGTCCTTTTTTATTTCATTTTTCTAGGAACTCATTTTTAATGTACTTTTCAAAAGAGAACAACAAATAGAAAATAAAATTTTGAAAACTCTGGTTTTCACCACAGGTAGTTGGGGAAGTACTGATGGAAGCAGCAGGGAAACTCGGTAAAAGGAAAGAAAAATTAACATGTTAGGTCTGTTCTCCCAGGTTTGCCGACCACAGGAGAGCCTCACGGGGCGGGACGTTACTTGTCTGCAGCACCAGGAAGCCGGCTCCATATTGTTTTGGGTTCTATGCCTGGAATTCAGGAATTGGCTCAGCATCGACTGCAGTGCAACAAGGCAGCAAGGGACGGGATACAATACAATTTGGTGAATTTGCAGTTCTAGGTAACACATGGCTGAAGCATGATACCAATTCTTTGGCCACCAGATGGAAACTTCTAGGTAGTTAAGTGTGAAGCTTGATTTTACAGAATGTTTAGCAAGATCTAATTGAAATTTTTAAAAATTAAATTTAGATGTAGCTTTAGTTAAATTTGAATCAAAATTTGGGTATTAATTAAATGAAATCAATTTGCATTTTTCTATTTTACAATATAATTCTGAGTATTTAGAAGAAATACATATTTTATGATAGATTTTTAATTTATTTATATTTAATTTATTTGGGGATGTAAATTAGATCTTTGATGGCAATAGAGCATAAATAACAGGAAAATCCTGATTTTTTTTTAGTTTATTGTCAAGTTGGTTTCCATATAACACCCAGTGCTCATCCCCACAAGTGCCCTCCTCCATGCCCATCACCCCCCCTTCCCCTCCCCCCACCCCCATCTGCCCTCAGTTTGTTCTCAGCATTCAAGGGTCTCTCACGGTTTGCCTCCCTCCCTCTCCCCAACTATTTCCCCCCTTCTTCTCCCCCACGGTCCTCCATTAAGTTCCTCCTAATCCTCCTATACGTGCAAACATATGGTATCTGTCCTTCTCTGCCTGACTTACTTCACTCAGTATAACACCCTCAAGGTCCATCCGTGTTGCTACACAGGCCAGATTTCATTCTTTCTCATTGCCATGGAGTATTCCATGGTATAGATAACCCACATCTTCTTGATCCATTCATCCGTTGATGGACACTTAGGCTCTTTCCATGGTTTGGCTATTGTTGAGAGTGCTGCTATGAACATTGGGGTACATGTGCCCCTGCGCATCAGCACTCCTGTGTCCCTTGGGTAAATTCCTAGCAGTGCTATTGCTGGGTCGTAAGGGAGTTCTATTGTTAGTTTCCTGAGGAACCTCCACACTGTTTTCCGGAGGGGCTGCACCAGTTTACATTCCCACCAACAGTGTAGGAGGGTGCCCGTGTCTCCACATCCTCGCCAGCATCTTGTGTTCTCTGATTTGCTCATTTTAGCCACTCTGACTGGCGTGAGGTAGTAAATCAGTGTGGTTTTGATTTGTATTTCCCTGATGAGGAGGGATGCTGAGCATCGTTTCATGTGTCTGCTGGCCATCTGGATGTCCTCTTTGGAGAAGTGTCTATTCACATCTTCTGCCCACTTCTTCCCTGGATTATTTGTTTTTCGGGCGTGGAGTTTGGTGAGTTCCTTATAGACTTTGGATACTAGCCCTTTATCTAATATGTCATTTGATGAATACAGATGCAAAAATCCTCAACAAGATATTTGCAAATTGAATCCAACAGCACATAAAAAGAATTATCCACCATGAAAATCCTCACTTTTTAACAACATAGTTTTTGCAAACTATGTAAGACTTTCTGGATTTTGTGTGCCTCTAGTTTATATAGTGTAAACATTAACAACCCACAAAGGACACCAAACATGCACAATAATAATTGTGCTCTTTGTTATTTTTACAATTTTCGTCAAATAACCATAATTTTATACATTTTTTATTTTCTCTGCAAATCTCTAGTATTCAGTGTAGAAAGACAGAAGTATTTTATTTACCAGCTTGTTAAGTCAGTTTATGACTTTCCAGGACTTCAGCATTGTGGCTCGGACTCCCACTCTGTACTTGCTCCAGGCCCACACTTAGGGTGGCCTTGACGTTAGAATAAATCCACTCAAGACTTTATTTTTCTCTCCTGGTATCATTCAGCTTTAGAGTTCAAGGTTAGAAGAACTTTTCTACCCGGCCCAGCGTCGGTCCCTCGTCCCTGCTCAAGGAGCAGATGGGGCTCCTCAGTCGGTGAGAAGCTCCTTCTGAAGTTGGGGTGCGCAGGCAGGTGCTCTCAGCAGCTCGGGGTGCGGCCTCGGTCTCACACTCACGCCTCCCTCGTGGCTGCTTGCAAGCTGTGAAGAAAGCATGAGGGTCGGTGGGCTGAGGCTCAGGGGAGTGAGGTTCTCCCGAGCCTAAGAAGATGCTCCGAGAGAGCCCAGGAAGGTGGCGGGGAGCCCAGGAGCAGTCGCAGGCACTAAAGCCAACAGGGGCTTTTGTGTCCAAGTCCCGGGGTCTGGCAGGCCTTCCGCTGCCGAGGGGATGCACACTCTGTCCCCATCGGCCCAGCATGTGCACAGCAAGAACACAGACATTCTTCCAGTCAGACTCGCTAGTGGAATTGCATGATTTTATTAGGCGAGCCTCATTCTGATCCAATCTGGGCATGAAAATAGGGTCATCATGTCCACAAAATCTAAGTTGAATGCTTTGAAAAGATTGCACGGGGAAAAGTCGCGGAAAATTCATATAGACTTAGGTGTGGATGAGACAGCTGTGAATAAATGGAGAAGGAAAAGTCACAAAAATCCAGGCAGATTCTTTTCTCAGAGCCCTCTGCCTGTGGCCCCGTGTCAGTCAGTTCTTGCTCGGCCTAATTCCCTGCCTCACGTGACCATTTCCGAGTGGCTCCATGTTGGCGTCGCGGTTGGATTAAACAGAGGGGTGAAGGAGAAAGTGGCTCCATGGTGGGGAGGGCAGAGAGTCAGATGCAGTGATGGGCTTATAAACGTTCGCCGGCCTCCTGTCCGGAAAGAAGAGAAGACCTTGATTTAGACTGTCGCTCAGTTTCCTGGGTGGAAATGATCCCTCACAGTGCGTTTCAGGCCACGCTTGGAGTAGAGCTGGGAAAGACGCACACCTGGGGCCCGGCGAGCGGTGTGAGCAGCACAGCGTGGGTCAGATGGTGGCTGGAGGGGGTGGATGAGCGTTTGTGAGGAGCCGCCCTTCACCCTTCCGCTGCAGCAAAGCCTGCTGGACAAGACCGAGCGCCCGGGTCGCTGGGGTGCCATTGTGAATGATGCCCCCCTCACACACCTCGGTCCCAGCTGGAATGCCAAAGTTGGCGTGTTCAGTGAGCAAGAACGAGAGGGGCCAGTTGTCACGGATGGTTCTAAGCAGGCTCTGTGCCCACGTGTGCGGGTTCCCTCCCATCCCTCTGCTGTTCACGGAGGTCTTTTACCACCGTCGGTTAGCGTTTCTTTGGGACCTACTGTGCAATGACTCCATCTGACCTTCCTTGGAAACCGAACCCAAACAGCCTGAGAACTTAGTCACCGGGAATCTAAGAAGCTGGAGGAGGTGAGGAGGCCTGAGGAAGACCAATGCAGAGGCTGGATTAGGGAGGGAGAGAGGGCATTTTGTTTGTGTGTTTCTCTTGGCCCATTGGAGGTATTCTTTATTCCCAGAGATAAATAATATTAAAATGAAACATATTCTTCAGAAATGTCTACACTCAGTGCGAAGAAGCCAAGCTGTGTTTGCTTAAAGGTAACCATGTTGGGAGGGAAATGGTGCTGAGGGCCCAGAGCTGGCCGGGGCAGGGGTGCAGAGCAGAGAGGTGGCATAAGAACCATTCACCCCGATTCTTCTCTCTGTGACGAATCCAGAAAGTCACCGATGGGCACACGTGGGAGGTGCTTCAGGACCCCAGGTGGCCTGGGTGCGCAGGGTGGGTCCTGCTGCCATGTGAGAACAGGATGCCCCCCCCCCCCTCACGAGCAAGGCTGGGCTGTTCCACGTCCAATCACACGGGGAGGCCCAGGCTCCCCAGGTCTGCACATCTGTGGCCTCAGAGATTAGCAGTGCAGCATGTCAACCCCCAGCTTATTGTGGCCGCCAAATCCAACTGCGTGTTGTATATAAAAATCTTGATCTTGCGATCTTGGCCTTCAGATTTCACTCCACTGTAATCAATAACTTGTCACATATAAATAAGACAAACGCTACCTAATGGCCCCATGTTTATTGAGTCAATATATGGCGTGGAGGGAATTCCTTGGCATTGTTTGTACACGGTATAAATATTTAAGACCTCACCAGTAACAGGAGTTTCTGTGTATATTATACAGAGTTCTCTTTTATCCAGTTTGAAGAAGCAGTATGCGGGAGCGGATGCACATTGTCCAAACAAACATTTGTTTCTTCCCCAGCTGGGCGGATTGCCATCGCTGCTCCGGGGGAACACTGGTGGTCCCAGCCTGTACATTCAGGCGGGGCACTGCTGGGCCGGGGCCGGGGGGTCCGTGGTGGGGGCCGACGGGCTGTGCCGTGTGCTGTGCTATCGTGAGTGTAGTGAGCTCTCTTATGGCGTCATCTTACGGGTGTGGTATGATGTGCTGTGAGATGTAGTGTGGTATGTGGTATGTTGTGAGGTATGCTGTGGTGTGAGGTGTGGTGTCGTGTGAGGTATGGTATGTTGTTTGAAATTTGGTGAAGAGTTGTGCGGTGAGGTGTTTTAAGGTAATGTGTTGTGAGGTGTGTGGTGTTGTGAAGTGTTGTGTGTTGAGGTGTGGTAATGCATAGTATGTTGTTTGATGTTTGGTGAGGTGTTGTGTTGAGGTGTGGTGAAGTGGAGTATGTTGCATCAGGAATGATGAGATGTGGTGAGGTGTGTGTTGAGGTGTGGTGACACATGGTGAGGTATGGTGAGGTGTTGTGAAGTGTGGTAAGGTGTTGTGTGGTGAGGTGCTGTGCAGGTGTTATGAGGTGTTGTGTTGAGGTGTGGTGAAGTGGGGTGTGTTGTGTGAGGGGTGGTGAGGTACTGTTGTGAGGTGTTGTGTTGAGATGTGGTGGAGTGTGTTATGTGAGGTATGGTGTGGTGTGAGGTGTGGTATGTTGTTTGAAGTCTGGTGAAGTGTTGTGTGGTGAGGTGTTGTAGGGTAATGTGTTGTGAGGTATTGTGTGGTTTTGGGTGATGAGTTGTCGTGAGGGGTTAGGGTTAGGGTTAGGGTTAGGGTTAGGGTTGTATGATGATGCACTGTGAGGGGCTGTGAGGGGCTGTGAGGTGGTGTTGTGAGGTGTTGTGTTGAGGTGTGGTGGAGTGTGTTGTGTGAGGTGTGGTGAGGTGCTGTGTGGTGAGGTGTTGTATGGTGTTGTGAGATGTTGTAGGAGGTGTGCTGAGGTGTGGTGAAGTACTGTGTGGTGAGGGTTGTGAGGTGTTGTGAGATGTTGTAGGAGGTGGAGCGAGGTATTGTGAGGTGTGGTGAGGTGTTGTGTGGTGAGGGTTGTGAGGTGTTGTGAGATGTTGTAGGAGGTGGAGCGAGGTATTGTGAGGTGTGGTGAGGTGTTGTGTGGTGAGGGTTGTGAGGTGTTGTGCTGAGATGTGGTGGAATGTGCTGTGTGGTGTGTGGTGAAGTGTGGTGTGTTGTGTGTCGTGTTGCTGTCTGCTGCCCCGGCGGTTGGACCATGGGAGGGACGTGGGAGGTCGGCCTGGCACCTGGAAACATCAAACCCTAGAGGGAGGGAAGCTCTGACCTGCAGGAAGTGGCCGGCGACAGAGTCAGGCCCCCTGAGAACCCTGAGCTGCTGCTGTGAAGAGTGAGTTCTGTCTACACAGCCACCGGTCCTAACATCACTCCTCCGGGCCTCCTCATCTTTATGTCCCAGTGAGGATGCCAAATTCTTCCCTGAGCCAGTCACGGTCGTTGACTTTTCCAGAAGGCGGCCAGGATGCTTGTGGGCCGCGGGTCTCGAGTCAGAACTCAGCACGACGCGCGTCTTCAGGAAGCCGTTTCTCTACCTCGAATCCTTGCTCCATCCGCAGCAGGAGGTGGCCCTCCTTCACGCGTTCGCTAGCGCGCGCTCGTGGGACACACGACACACAGGGAAGGAGACGGCGTCAGCGGTGACGGCCCCGCCCGCAGCATCCGGCAGGTACTCTCCCGGGACGCCGCAGGTCAGCCAGGACCACGTGGGAAGTTGGCAGAAAGGTAGTCTCGGTGCCAGTCTCTGCTTGGCGGGCCTCTGCTGGCGACGCGGAACCGGGCAGGAGACGTCCGAGGCCAGCGGGGCCGCAGCCACCGCGCACGCTCAGCACAGGGGGAGCGGAGCAGGGAGGGTCGGCTCGGATGTGCTGCTCCCGGGAAATAAGATGCCTCGTTAGGAATCACGCTGGAGGCCGGATGGCGGGACAGCTCGGGGCCTCTCCCAGAGTGGCTGGGGGGGGGGGGGCAGTGACCTCGGGGGACGGGGCAGGTGAGTTCCTGCAACCTTATCCCTCCGGTGCTGCCGACTCTTGGCGAACTTGATCATCGGAACAGTTCCACAGTCTTGTCTTGTTAGGGCAGAGGGATTTGCACGCGGTGGGGACAGGGCTCACACGTGGCAGTGTCACAACCACACGAGCCTGGCAGGGGACTTGGCCTCTCTGTGCCTTGGTTTCCTCACCGCCTCAGATTGTTCTATGTCACTTTAAGTGAGTCCCTTGGGAAGTGACCCCATGTGCACCGTTTCCACACAGAGCACGCGCCATCCGTGGCAGCCTTGTCGCGCACAGACCAAGCAGCAGCTGTCTGAGTGAAGTAGCCATGGCCGTGTGTGTGTGTGAGAGAGAGAGAGACAGAGAGACAGAGACAGAGAGAGAGAAAGAGAGAGAAACAGAGGAAAGAGGGTGGGAACACTGCTGAGTGGAATTTCAATGAACAGCTACAAGCATTTAAACCAGTGCGGCTCTCTGGCACCGTGTGCGGAAGAAGTCGTGGGAACGTCCCTTCTTGCGAGGTGCTGCCTCATCAGCTAAAAGGGAAGCCGGAGAGTGAGGGGAAGCCTTCCCACTACAAGAGAAGAGACATTCTTGTCCACCCGGAAATGCTGAGCTGGTGCCCGAGCGGCACCCTGCGTGTCCGGCCATGCCACCCACCGAGCTCCAGGCCCGCGAGGCCAGGGGAGTGAGGGCGCCTACCTGGGAGGGGCTTGTTCCGGAAGTGGCTGCAAAGGCAGGCTGCTGGCTTTGGGGGCGAGCCCATCCCCCGCCGCACCCTTCCAAGGAATCAAAATCTGCTTCCAAAGAAAGGCCTGGTCCTGGTCAGGTGCCTCCGGCTGGGGGTTGAAAGCAGCCGGGGCTCCCACGTCCTCCCCGCGGACCTGCGGCAGGAGCAGTGGACGGGCGAGCGGCGTGTAAGGTGCCTGTTCACGCCCGGAGCGCGGCCCCCGGGGAGGCGGCCCCCGTGCAGGAGCCCTGACGCGTCGAGGGTGCAGGCCGTGGGAGGGGCAGGCGATGCCCAGGGAGCTGCCACTTGGTTTGGGAAGAGTGGGGTCTGCACCTGGGGGACGGAGGGCCGGCGAGGACCCGCGCTCCTGCGTGTTCGGTGCTGATGCTGAGGAGAGGAACACGGGCCCGCGTGGGAATGACCACAGAGGAGCCCGGTGGCCGTGGAGTGGCCTCTGGGTATTACTGGTGAAGCAAGGTCCACGCACTTGCCCCGCGTCGGCTCCATGGTGCGGATTCAAAGTCACACTAGAGCCTCTCAACCCACACGCGCGACTCCGCAGCCTGATGGGTGCCCTCCTCGCGAGCAGCCAGACTCACCCACCGCCCAGCCGAGAGGGGAATAGCGACGGGGGCAAGGGCACCGGGGTGATGACGAGGTGCCACGTGAAGGGCTGGAACGAGGCGCTCCGTGGTCCGTCAGCCATGGCTCTAACCGGCTCTCCTGGGTATGTGCAGGCCTCCTATGCCGCTTGTTCAGAGGGGCCACGTGCACATAGACACGTCTCTTGAAATCCAGCCTCATTATCTCCGTTTGTCGGAAACGGTGCCTCTTCCTGCCCTTGGGCAGGATTCATTCAGACAGAAAACAGTCCCAGCCGTGGGCCCCGACGGCGGCTGCTTGGCACAGACAGCTCTGCTGGCCCCCCGACCACGCACGTGGCCGCCGGAGCCGGCAGCCTGTCCTCCGGCCCACGTCCCCTCCTGCCAGCAGCGTGGTGGCCGGCACGAAGGAGGGACGGAGGTCTCCGAGGAGAAGCCACAGGAACAAGAGCACCTCACTGGCGGATGTCCCTGCCGGCGAAGCCAGCGCCACGAAGTGGTTTGCTCCTTCCGTGGGACTGGCCTGGAGCGCACCGCCACGGCGCTCTGCTGGGGCAGATCCCGTCTGTGCGCTGGCCGTGGCTGCGTCCCCAGCCCGCGCCCCGGCACGGTGCCCATGACAGAGGCCTGACACAGTTCCCGCCTGGACGCCCACAGGAAGGCCGTCTGTGGCTGTCCCCCGTTTCCCCCGTTAGGTGGCATAGGCAGAGGGCCCCAGGCACTTGCTCGCAGAGGGCTCTCCAGGCCGGGGCCAGGTCGGGTGCAGGCTGAGTCCCCTACATGCCCAGGGATGGAGGCCGTGCGGGACCCGGGTCTGCTGGGTGCTGCCGAGCGCGAGGGACTTGTGTTCTGTTGGCATCACCAGACTTCTCCCGCCGACACCACAGGATGGGACACCTCCGGGCGCGATGTCCCGAGAGTCCTATGGGGACGAGCACTGAACAATCGTCTCGTCCGTGTCTGTCTCTTGTGACCCGGGCCCCACATGCCATCTGCACACAGGGAGGCGTCCGCCGCTGGGATGAGGGCTGGGAGCCGGGCAGCCGCAACTGCCTCGGGCTCCGACGCCATGACGCCAAGGGATCGGGATTCCTGTGCTTGGAGACGCCTGCCTGCCCGTTTGTACACCATCAGCACTTAATAGATGCCCACTGCTCCAAGGAGCCCCTCCAAAGAATCCTGCCTTTGGGCAGGTCCCTAGCTGGCGGGCAGAGGCTGTCGCCCAGCTCACCTGTCAGGCGCGGCAGACAGAGGGCACAGCTAGAGGCTCCGGGGGGCGGGGGGGGGGGGGCCTGCAGCGGGGCCTTGACCCAAGGCACCCTGAGGACACCCGTCTTGTGTCCCGACTCCGTGGTGGAAAGTCGAGTGAGCACAGCGCAAGCAGACCCTGCGTCGCCCCTTCCCGTGGGCAGCCCACACGCCATCTCACACACGCCCCTCGAGCCCGTGCTCCCGCCTTCCCCTGCTGGGGCCCCTCTGTCATCGCCCCCCTTCCATGAGGCCATGTCCTCCGGGAAAGGCAGCCTGGGATCCTGCAGACCCCGGGTCAGGTTCCGGGCCACCCTGCGTCCTGCTCACCGGTGAGCCCGGCCCGGCGGTCGGAGCGGAGTGGGCGTGGCCATCTGGGCCCGCGGTCCCCGCGCTGGAGCTGCTTCTGCCCTGCTGGGACGAGACGGGACACCAGCGGGACCCTGGGCTGTAGACGCCCCTAGAGACACAGCCCGCAGGTGCGTGTCCTGCTGCTCCGCACTAGCCTGTGCGTGAGTGTGCACTGTGTGCCCATGGTGTTGTGTGTGTGGTTGTGTCCATGTATCTAAGTGTGTGAGTGTGCATGGGTGTCTGTGAGCACGTCCGCAGTGTTGGGAGTGCGCGTGTGTGCGCATGTGACTGGGTATGACTGTGGACATCCCTGCGTTGTGCGGTGCGGTTGTGTGTGTGCACACATGCATGTGTTCTTCTGTGTGCGTGTGTTCATGCGTGTGCACGGGGGTGTGGGGGCGTGGGTGCTGCACCTGTGCACACAGAAACCACGGATTTTGCCCGCGGCCGCCTTAGAGAAGAGAAAGGGAGGCCAGCTGAGGGCAGGGTCTGGCTGGGCAGCTGAGTCACACACCCAAACGCCCCGGCAGCCTTGGGACCCCACGGGTGGCCGCCTGGGTCTCGGGGGCTGACAGCTGCGCTGGGGCGCCAGGCGCAGGGGTGGGGGCGGTGAGCAGGGCTCAGGGCCCAAGGGGTCCTGGCAAAGGCAGGAGGGCAGCTGGCAGGCAGGAGACTTGGGAACGGGCGGGGGGCCCACGCGGCCCATGCTCGCGGCACATCCACGTCCCTGTGCAGGATGCCCCCCCCCCCCCGCAGGGCCGCCCAGCGCAGGTGGCAGGACACGCGACACTGGGGAGCAGGGCTGAGGCCTCCCGCCTCCCGGCTGCGCTGAGCCATCGCCCCTGCGGGGCCCACGCCCTGGACCGGCCCCCGTGGCTCCTGCAGGCTGGTTCCACTTCCGGACCACATGTCTGGGCCGGCATAGCGTCACTCAGCACATTCCCACACCACACACACATGCGCACACACACACACACACACACTCTTGGCGACATGCATTTACACACACAGACTTACACGCACACACTGCCATGCATTCACACACACACACGTATTTATATGCACACATGCACACTTACTGACGAACATTCAGACCCTTGTATATTCACATGCACAAGCTTATGACACATGTCCACACACTGATATTCATACATGCGCACACACATTCACACACATGTGTTCATGGGCACGTGTTCTCACACACAGTCCCATATTCACACATGCATGCTCACCTGCACATGCACACATGCATTCACCCATGCACGCTCACGCACACACAATGACACACATTCACAGGCACGTGTTCACACACATGTGCACACTCACTGACACATGTTTGCTCAGTCAGGCACACTCACACACAGAGTCCACAAATGAGTAGCTGGATCTCCCCTCTTCACCAAGGAGCTGGAGCCAGGCACAGACCCAAAACCGAAGGGACGTTTGTGATACCGTGTCACACAGAAAAGGGCTTTGCAGAGCTGTTTCTGTGCACGTGCGTTTTTATCGTTGCTAAAAATAAGAGAAGTTAAACAGAAACAGACGAAATTATTTCTTCAGGTCAAAGTGTCTAGATTTTAAGCGGTTTTCACCATAACATTGTATTCTTTGTGTTAAACATTTAAACAGAGAGATGAGACAGATGGAGGGAAGGGTCCGTGTGTCCGCGTAGACATAACCACACGACATGGTCAGTCCTTTGTTAACGTGTGGAGTGACGCTAGATTAACATTTCTCCACGGGTAAATGAAGTGGCTTAGGGGAGCATTAACAGTATATCACTGGTTACACAACGCAGCACGTCAAAACCAGAAGGGTCCCTGGCCACACACACACCCACCGCAGAGAAGACGAAACAGCACCCGCTGCCCGTCACAGGGTGTGTGCGGTCAGTGTAAATGAGGACCTCACGTCCTTGCTGACCATCCCCACCTCTGGGGCAGGGGGGTGAGCCCAGCAGAAGGCACTCAGCTGAGTCCCCACTCTGGTGACCTCTGTCCCGTGCGGCTGGGACACCACTGGCTACGTGGTGAGGAAATACACTTCCGACTGGTTTGGGCGGCTGTACACCCGGTGTTTTGTTTAAGGCAACGTTGGGTTCAGGAGCTCTATGAACCCGCAGGCCAGCAACCACGGGGATGCTCTGCTGGGCGTGAGCTCGTGGCCACTCTTAACCACCACCGGCTGACCAGCTCCATGTGGACGGGTGCCTGTCTGGCGGCTCCCATGCAGCTCAGGACCCACACGTGTCTGCGAACGGGACCCTCAGAGCCGCCCGCCGCCGTCCTTGGGCTCCGAGTTGCTGAGCTGCCCCAGAGGGTGCCAGGCAGTGCGTGTTCTCCCCGCAGGCGCCACGTGGCACACCCTATGCCACCGCCTCCTGCACGCTGCTCAAACACTCGCGACCCGCATCCACCTTGGTCTGATCGCCGGGCGCCCGGGAAGACCCAAGTGCGAGGACACACATCGCAAGGCAGGGTCTCCAGCACCGCACCCCACAGACCCTTCTTAGGAGCCGATTGCTTCCCTGGAACTGCTCCTTTACCCAGATGCTTAATCTGTAGTTTAACATACATCCATTATTATGGATTCTTGTATAACTATGTGTATCTTGATACAGAATATTACTATTTATTTATTTATTTATTTATTTATTTTTCTGAGACAGAGAGAGATGGCATGAGCAGGAGAAAGACTGAGAGAGAGGGAGACAGAATCTGAAGCAGCTCCAGGCTCCAGGATGTCAGCATAGAGCCCGACGTGGGGCTCAAACCCACGAACCGTGAGATCATGACCTAAGCTGAAGTCGGACGCTTAACCGACTGAGCCCCCCACGCGCTCCCCACAATATTAATTTTTAATATGCAGTTTTAGGCACCCCCCCAGCAACCAAACCGTAGTCCAGCCTCCAGCCTGAGGAAAATCAGACTCACAGCTTGGATGTTCGCTGTCATGAAGAGAGCTTGTCTTTAACCTCGTCTCTGGGGTCGCCCTTTGTGCAGCTCACAGGAAGCTGCTGCTAAAGGGTTGGGCTTGGGAAAACCGGTCTTCCTCCCCCTGGGTGGGCTGCACCAAACAGGATGCTGGGAGACCCTCCTCCAGGGGTCCTGAACAGGGGAGTGGCCGCAGGTGCCATGAGCCACGCTCCCCTCCTGACTGCCGAGGGGCGCGTGGCCCACTCTCGCTGGGGACTTCAGCCTCGAGGTCTTGTCCAAGGTGTGGTCAAGCCTCTGCAGCCTGGCACAGTGGAAGCCTGCGTTAGGACCATGTCCCAAAGGGTCACCTGCTTCTTCTAGGCTCTTCCAGCTACGGCTCCTGCCCCCGAGGTCACCACAGCAGGAGCAAGTAGAGCAGATGCGTTGGCTTCTGGACACCCGCTCTTGACAAGACTCCGTGGCTTTTGGTTGCAGTCCACCAGTGGGCCATCACGTGGCCTCACCACCTGCCCAGAACAGTATGACCAATGTGGTGACAGGCAGACAGCATCTGCCAGCACAGACGATCACTGTGACCGTCACTCACCCCCACTGAGCCCCGTGCTCACATAGGCACCTCGCTACATCCACCATGTTTGTCCACGCAGGCCCTGCCCGGCCCACACACCTCATCCCACACGAGTTCTGTTTCTCTCGGCCTGTGGAAGAGCCAGGGCGCCCACCTCGGAGCTCTAGAACCGAATCGGGAACTCAGTAGGCTGGGATTCAAGTGTGAGACACAAAGGTCGAGGATGCAGGGGACAATCACCACAGCCACAGGGATTCCAGAGCCTTCGTGGTCAGAAGAGAGTGGGCCGTAGCTGGGCCTGAGGCCATGGACGGGGAGCAGGTGGGGACCATGGGCTCTCCCCTGCATCCCAGCCCGTTCGAGATGTGTGGTGGGTGGGGTTGGGGGGTCCAGGGCATCGGAGCCCGTGTCTGGGTGTGCACAGCGGGTCCACTCTGTGGCAGTCACCCCACAGTGGCCCAAGAGGTGTGGCCCGTGCTCTGGGGGCACTGTGGGCTTAGGACAGGAAGACTGTGACCCCTGGGCCTGCAGAGGGCAGTGGGAAGAACTCATCAGCTCAGGGGCACCAGGGAGGGCGGCACCTCTGGAAGCCGTGGGTCATGGAAAGTGTCCCCTTAGACCAGGGGGCACACACACTAAACACACACAGCAGGTGGCCCGGTGCGCCGAATCCCGCCCTGGGAGTGCATGCACCTGCGCTCGGTGCAGTTGAGGCACGGGCCCAGGGCTCGGGAACGTGTGCCACCATCTCCCGCTGTCTGGGGCCCAGGGACGGAGGGGAAGCCGTGGTCCCCCTTAGGATAAGGATAGTCTGTGTGACTCCATCTGCTGATTTACAGGTTAATCTCACCCTAAAAACACCTTCTAAGCGACATCCACAGTAATGCTTAACTGAATATCCTGGCGCCATGGCCCCGCTAAGTGAACACACAAGACTGGCCACCCAGGGGCACGGCTCCGCCAGCCTCCACAGCGGCCACACCGCACACGCACCCACGGTAGGGCCTGCCCCCGCTGTGTGCTTGCTTCCCAGGAAACGTGCGCGCATGGTGCTCATCAGGCCCTGGGTGCCACCGTGTCACCCACTCGGCCAAGTCTGCCGTGAGCATCGCGGTTGGTTCCGTGATGACTGGGCCGCGGCGCCCAGCTGTCCGGCCAACCTGGTCCAGATGTCGCTGCGAAGGCGTCTGTGGATGTGGTTGGCCGAGTCCAGCAGGGGACCTCGGCGGGGGCGGCTCACGCGACAGCTGGAGGCTCTAGGAGCCCAAGCTGAGGTTTCCTGGGAAGAGGGAGTCTTGTCACAAACGTGTCCCACGGGGGTCCTCCCGGGCCTCCGGCCGGCGTGCAGTCTGCAGCCCGGCCAGCCTGCTGGGCGCGCCCGCTCCTCACAGGAGCCCCTCACCCCATGTCCTGTTGGCCTGTTTCTCTGATGAGGGGCGAGCTGGCTGTCCAGCCGTCCAGGCTCCCAAAAGCCCTGCAACCCAGAACCTTGAGGGAGGAGACGTGGCGAAGGCGCAGCTGATCAGGCTCCCGCCTGCACAGCCTCCAGGGCGGGTCCCAGACGCCACGCTGCGCGCACTGACACACCCCCTGCACAGCCGGGCACGTGGGGCCCCGAACTACCACCCGCCTCCAATGACACTCATTCCAGGTTCATTTGACGTATTGTGCTACTTTCCCAGCAGAGACCGAGGAAGCTGCTTCCGGAGACGACGCCCTGACAGCCACTGTCAGGGACAGAAGGGACCGACGGCCCTGCTGGCTGCTGGCCTGGATGCCACGTGGGCCATGTGGGTCCTAAATTAATAAGTATTTCCAGCATCACTTCTCATCCCTATGGTAAAGACAGGGAACGGACGCGTCTATCCTAAAAGCAGTGTTGTTGAGGGGCACCTAGGGGCTCAGTCGATTGAGTGTCTGACTTCGGCTCAGGTCATGATCTCACATCTTTTGGGTTCGAGCCCCATGTCAGGCTCTGTGCCGACAGCTTGGAGCCTGGAGTTGCTTCACATTCTGTGTCTCCCTCTCTCTCTGCCCCTTCCCCGCCCCCGCTTAAGCTCTGTCTCTCTGTGTCTCTCAAAAATAAACATACATAAACAAACAAACAAATAAAAAGTGAAAGCAGTGTCGTTGAATTATTCAGTTTTCGTTCAGTGCATTTGTTCATTTGCTTTTAGCTCATCGGAGCGGGTGTGAGGCTGCCCTGACTGGGTGATTAGGAGGGCCCGGAACAGCGTGAGGGCCCCCCCAGACACGGATCACGCTGACAAACAGTCACTTGGACGGGGTCACGTGAGGCTCGGGCGGCAGCCCTCTCCCCCCCACGCTCCCCCAGTTGTCTGTCTACAGATCCTGATTTCCACGGGAGCAGCGGGGCTCCCCTGGGGAAGCCGCCTGCCGTTCCCTAGTGAGCATTCAGACGCACGACCCGCGAGAATGAGAACAGAATCAAACTGGGCAAAGGAAGCTGGAGGCAGGAGGGACGCTGCCTGGGGGGTCAGTCGGGGGCGATGGTGCCAGGACGTCTGGAGCGTCACATGACTGTCCCAGGCCAGCCCCTGTGAGACGCACACTCTCCAGAGCAGCGCGTGCACACACACATGCACACACATGTATATGTGTATGCGTGCAGGCTCTTGCACACACATGCACACCCAGGTTCCTTATGTACACAGGTATGGGTGTGCCTGTGCACCTGTGTGCACCTGTGTGCACACACGCACATGTGTGCATATGCAGACTTGTGTGTGCACGTGCATGTGCATGCACAGACATGTACACACATCTGCTGGCACACATATGCACACATGACTGTGTGTACTGCAGAGGGGGCCTGTGAACATACATATGCATGCACACACATGCACTCACATCCACGGGCACACACATGACTGCATATACTGCAGAGAGAGGCCGTGTGAGCATATTTGTGCATGCACAAATATGTACATGCGCCCACAGGCACACATGTGTACACACATCCACGGACTCACGTGCATGCACGTCCACGGACACACATGTGTACACACATCCACGGACTCACACATGCATGCACGTCCACAGGCACACACTTGTACTCACATCCACGGACTCACACATGCATGCATGTCCACGGACACACACGTGTACACACATCCACGGACTCACACATGCATGCATGTCCACGGACACACACGTGTACACACATCCACGGACTCACACATGCATGCATGTCCATGGACACACACGTGCACACACATCCACGGACTCAACACGTACATGCACGTCCACAGGCACACACGTGCACACACATGATTATGCATGTACTGCAGAGGGGGTTGTGTTCCTGTGAGAACAGAGGTGGGGCTGCACTTTGAGAAAGGAGGAGGGGCTGCAGGCTCAAGTCGCAGGCGCCTCTGGCAGCTGGAAAGGCAAGGAAGCAGATCTCCCCTTGGGCTTCTGGAAGGAACCAGGCCTGGAGACACCCTGACTTTGACCCTCTGAGACTGAGTGTGGGCTTTCAGCCTCCAGAAGTGTAAGAATAAATCTGTGCCGTTCTAACCCACTATGTTTGTGGTTATTTTTTGTAGCATCAGCAAGATACTGATGCAGATACCATTGTGATTTATTTCACTGAATCGTAAGGAAAAAAAAGATTTAAAAACAAACTATAAGGACTTTATTAGACCACATTTTACCTTAGATCCTAACTCTATTTTCTCCATAAGACTTTATGTTTTTCAACTACAAATTTTCCTGTGATGAAGGTTTACCGAAACGTGACTCGTAGACTCAGGAAAGTGTTAGTTCACTGAGCATTCTTCAGTCTCTAATATTTTCTCAAACCTCTATTTTCACCGGGTCCCAGGTTTTCACCACAAAAAGCAGACATTGTTGGTCTAACAAAGCTTCAGCTGCATTGTTAGGCCAAACCCCTGGAGACACGGACAAAACAGGTGGCTTGACTTACATACAGTCCACACGTGGCAAGTCAGGTCCCAAAGTCCCCGGAGAAGTTCCACACACGCCTCCCGGGCCTTGGTCCACGGCATCCCCTCTTTTGCAAACGGGGAGAGGACTCAGACCTGCTGCGTGTGATGGAGCTGGAGCGTCCCCGAGCCCAGGTGACCTGTGCATACCCGGCCAGCCTGTCCGCGGCCTCCCGCGGGTGTGCGAGCAGGAGGGCAGGCCCAGGGACAAGGCTTCCCGTGACCGGGTGGCTCTGTGTTTGCACGTTTGCGAGGGTCGCGGGGCCAGCCAGGACTGAAATACGGACGCCCGCTCATTCGAGGTGGGGTGTGGCCAAGGGCCAGGCTCAAGGGGAAGTTGGTGAGTTCAGGGCCAGGCTCAAGGGGAAGTTGGTGAGTTCAGGGGAGGGCATTTAAGTTGGAGACATTTTGTGTTGTTGGAGCAGCGATACCCAGCACTCCTGAAGACAGCCACCCCTGGAGGGGCAGCGGCCGAATTCGGGAACCGCTGGCCTGTGCTTCTTAGATAACAGTGCAGAGGCGAGTGGGACGGCCCAGGAGGGATGTGTAGCTGTGAGGGAGGTGATCAAGGGAAACGCCGTCACTGACACCCACACAGAGGAAGGGCATTTAGAACAATCACAGAGAGTGTGTTACCGGAACTCTCCAAGAAAGGAGAGTTTCAAAGGAGAGAAAGTGGATCAAAACCGACGGCACCTGAGACCCTTCTGAATTTGGCCGCTGCGGCTCCCCGTGGCGCTGCTGGTGGCAACCATGGGGACGAGAGCCGGACGGCGAGAGGGGAGGCGAGAGAGCAGGACGCGCCAGTGCGGGCAGCCTACCCCACGCGAGACCCCACACACCGCGTCGGACGCCTGAAGCGAACGTACTACTGTACGTCGGCTGTGCTCCGATTAAAATAGATACAAGTAAACCAGTAACCGTGTCTGTAGAATGACAGACACACAGACCCCTGACTCTCACAGCAAGAGGAAAAGCCGGCGGGCCTCGGGGAACGGGTCGTGTACAAAGGGGAGTCTTGCTGAGAAGGAAACAGGGGGCACGTTTGTGGATCTCGGGCCACGGCTGACGGGCCTCCTGCGTTAGAAAACGTCTGCCGGGGTGGTAGTTGCGTCACACTTGTGCCTTATTCAGAAACCGCCCCTCGTGGATTTTCCTGAGCTTGGAAGTCGAGGCTCCTCAGCCTGCATCCTGACCTGGCGTGGAGGGAGCGGAGGCCACCCCCCGGAAGGGCTCTTGCCAAACAGAGAGCCCAAATCATACCAAGTTAGCACAGAGCTAAACAGCAATCTACACAGGAAGCAGAGAAGACAAGAAAACACCACAAAGATCCGTCCGCGACGACCGGAATGGAGGAAAATAACCGAGTTTCTTCAATAGAAATGGTTCTTAAGGGGTAGGAAGGGACACCCCACCCACACGCCCTGTGTGGGTCGAGGTCGGGCTGGTGCACACGCGCCCAGCACGGAGATCCTGGTCGAGCACCAGGGGAAGCGGGCACGGGCCGCCTCTGGTGTTGCCAGGAAAGTGTTACTCAGCGCCAGAGACGAGGTGGGGGAATCGTGGCGCCGTTAGAAAGATTGATTTGTTAGCGGCAGGAAATCATACATCGAGACTAGTGGTAGAACGTGCCCGTCCAGTCCTGTGGGGACGCCGCCGAGCCCCGGGACCGCGCCGCCGCCGAGCCCTGCCTCTGCTGTCGGGGTTCCTATGCTTCTGGCTTCGGACACGTTTGAAAAGCTTTAGGGTAAAGGGTTCAGAAAGAAAGGGGCTACTTGTTGCCACTACCACTGACCTCTGTGCGTTTTTTGTCACCCAGTGTCCACCAGCGTCCACGTGTTCTGAGTTCCCTGTCCACGCACACGACGCCCTGGGGTCCCCTGGCCGCCGGACACCAGGAAGGTAGGAAATCACCCACAGACCCCTGCCCCTCCCCCACGGCCCTTCCCCCCACCCCAGTGCACAGACAGGAAGTCAAGGCGGCCGATGTGGGGGGACCGGCGACCCAGGTCGAGGACGGGACTGTCTCAGCCGGGTGCCGGCCCAGGGCAGCCAGCGAGTGAGAGCGAGGGAACAGAGGGAGGAAAACTAAGAGCAGGGAGGTCAAGATGGAAAGCGCGGCTCCGTGACAAATATATTTTAATGAGTTCAGCTGTGGCTTTTTGTGCCCGAGATCAATAGGCAGTGTGTGAATGGCCATTGATGGGCAGAGGGAACAGCTGTTGAATGCGGGGCGCAGGCCGGCCTGCGGGTTTGGGGTGCGGCTCGCTGCTGCTCACAGATTTGTTACACTTGGCGGAGTGACATCACAGCCCCGTCGGGGGCGCGGGACAGGCCGCCTGGCCTCAGAGAAGCGGAAGGGGCTCTGATGCCCACCCGCCCGTGCCTGAGCCGGGCCGGGGCGGCTCAGGAGGGGCTGCTGAGGGGAGAGCCTCCCGACGTCCAGGAAGGAACCATGGGTAAAATCCGAGGATCCTCAGCAACCTAAGTGTGCACGGTCTCCAATAAAACACACACTTTGTATTCTTTCTCTTTTTACCTGAAGTTGGTGTGTGACCTTGGTGGGTCCTGGGGCCGGCCTCCCTGAGACAGTCCCTGTGGAGCCCGGGCCCGGCTCCAGGGCCACAGTCATGAGGGCGTGGCGCGGAAGGACACAGGAGCAAGCAGCCACACACGCCTCTCCTGACACACGCCCAGTGGACACCACGGGGGCACGCGGCGGGTGTGGGCCCAGGACCCTCCCTCCGAGCAGTGGCTTCTCCTGCCTGGGACTCAGCCACCCTGCACCGTGCACCGTGTCTGTGCATTCGTGCGTGGCCTCGGGGAGCTGTCCCACCCACCTGGCCTGTCTCTGGGTCCTGGGGTTTCCAGAGTCAGCGCCCACACCGCCCTGAGGGGAGGGGGACGGAGGCCTGGATGAAACAGGAGGGACTGGGTGGCAGACGCTGTCCGGAGAGAAGAGGAAACAGGTCGTGCAGACCTGGGACCGGCCCTCGAATACATCACACACGGGGTCGGCGGCTCGCCAGCCACCACACTGACCGCTGGAGGGGCTGGGCTGCTGTCCACAAGCCCGGGCCCAGCGGGGGACGCCGCAAAGCAGGCCGGCCTTGTCGCCCGGCCCCACCCTCCCTCGGCCCATGACACCTCAGAGTGAACGCGGGCGAAGCCACCTGCGAGGGACGGTAGCCGTGTGCGCCTCTTTCCCACTCTCGGTGCGCAGACCCCGGACGAGGCCCCAGCGGGCGCCCGCTGTCTTCCCTGCAGACCTGAGTGTCCCCAGGGTCCTCCGTCCCCAGCTCGTGGCCACGTGGCGCCCGTGGCTCCACTCTTCTCTCGAGATGGCCTTGAGATGTGTCTGCCTGTCTGTCCTCAGTCCTCACGCGGCCCCTCCTGCGGCCCCTCACCCCGCGTGGGAGGGACACAGGCACAGCCCCCCAGCCTCCCTTGTCTGCCCTGCTCTCCTCCGTGGCCAGCAACCCCTCTGTGCTCTCCATCCTGGGCTAAGAGGGGCCCCTCCTCCCCCTGCGGGTCCCTGAGGAGGCGTTTGCAGCCCCACTAAAGCTCATGGTGCTGGTCGTTCCTGCTGACGACTTTGGACCCTGAGCGCGTGCCCTCCTTGGTTATGAGTTACGTCGGGAAGGTCAGGACAGCTGTGGACGAGAGCTGCCTGGCTCCTGCTGCGCACCCCACAGTCCGAAGCCCCAGCCTGAGCCCCGGGTGCCGGGCGGGGGGCGGGGCCTGGGGACCCCTCCCACCTCAGGTCACCAGCCTTCTTCGGCCCAAGTTCCACGGCTTCCACAGACTTGGTGATGGAAGACAGAGAGACGAGGTTTGCACCAACACCAGATCAGGTCCGTTAAGCTTCTGGGCCATATGGTCTATGCTGGGCGTGCACCGCGGCTCGCGGGCCCCTGATGCCCCACATCCAGGAGCCCCTCTAGGAGCTAACGGGCCAGAAAGGAGAAGGGAGTGGTACAAATTGCGTGAGGCAAACCTATGTGGTTTTCCGTGGCTGCCACGCCAGCTCACTGAGAAGGGCTTGGCGTGTGGCTGTGTAGACCCCAGGCCCGCCTGCGCCCTGCCCTGAGCCCCGGTCCCTGTCCCGTGCTGCTCGAGGCGCCGGGCTCAAATCGGATTCCACACGATCACTCCCCTTGTGCTTTCTCTCCCCCTGAACGGGGGCGATCCCTGCGGCTGCGCAGGATGGAGGGACCACGTAGACCTTTTGCTTCCACGCGGGTCCGTTACCTGCAGACATTGTGGGCGCCGGCCTCCAACACACGCCCGAGAGCTGCCTGCGGGTCGGCAGCGTCCTTCGCAGGCACCACCTGGGGGCTGCGGGCAAGTGCAGACCACCGCGCCTCACGCAGCACACCCAGGCCAGACTCCCAGGCGCGGGGCCGCCCACCAGGTCTGAGAAGCGCTGGGCCGGGGGAGCTGCTCACGCCGGCGCCACGACGAAGCGGGGTCTGTGCCCCTGCGGAACTCCCGCGGGGACAGTGAGCCCCAGCTACGCCTGGACTCGCGAACGGTCACCATGACTGAGCTGTACTGGAGCCGCAGGAGGCTCGGTGACTGGAGACCTGCTGTCCCCATTGATGGGTGAGAAACACTGAGGCTTTAGGAGTAAGTAGAGTGGTTTGCTCCAGTCCACTCAGCGAGTAAGTGGGGTGATGTGGATTCAAACCCGGGTTTTTGTCTGAACCTGACACGTTGTGAACGGCCATCTGGTGATCACATCACAGCTGTGGAAGCCGTGGTTTACAGGAGGCCCTGCCCCCGTGGCCAGGTGACCCCCCAATACCTGCACCTGCCTGGCTTGCTGGGGCCTCTGGAAACCTGTCCCTAAGGTGCCATCTCCAGTTTCGGGCCTGACCGACCGGACCTCTTTCCGCTCATTTCCTCCCAGATCCCTCGGGCCCCCAGGAACTATGGGTGTGCTTGGGCCACAGCGATGGGTGCAGCTTCACGCCCTTCGCAAGGCTGAGGCTCGGGAGGGCCGAGAAAACAGAGAAAGGAGGGGGTGTTTCAAGCAGGTCTTCATCCTCTGCAGAAAATGAGACACTCACCTGTGTCCTTTACGTGACCTCGTGGGGCCAGTCTGAGTGCTCGCCCCCCCGTCCCCCCCGTCGCTGAGGAACGTGGAGGAAGCGTTTTCAGCTCTCCGCCTACTTGGTGAAGAAAAGAATGGTCAGCAGAGTGAAAGTGGAGCCCTAAATAGACAGAACTGTTTTTCAGGGAGAGGGTCGTACAGGAGACGAGAGGGAGACGCGGCTTGTCCCCGGAGCCGTCCCCCAATGCCAGGCGTCCCCCCCGGAGGGGCAGGTGCGCCTCTACAGCTCCAGAGCCCAGCCAGGCCAGCGGCCAGAGAAGGCTGTTCGCTCAAGGGAAACAGGGGCCCACCAAGCCCCCCAGCGCTCGACGCCGGCTGCCCCCTGGGAAGTCCGCTGCCCTGGGGCTGAGCCTGTCTGGCGGCACAGCTGGTCTCCCGAGGGCTCGCATCTGCCACAACGTCCTATTGCTGCTGCACAAAGGACTAGGCGCACAGAGAGTGAGCCCTAAGCGACGGCACACATGCCGCGGGACTGGCTGTGGGAAAGCCGCTAGCAGGCGCTGCTCTGGGGGCTGCAGCAAGTTCATCGGGTCCATTACCGCACCCTCAGTCTATGGGCTTCCGAGTACATGTGCACATATTTCCTACAAAACTCGCTTTTATGTGCAAATTAAAATTGTCTTTATGTTGGGGCGCCTGGGTGGCTTAGTCGGTTAAGCGTCCGACTTTCGCTTAGGTCGTGATCTCGCGGTTCGTGGGTTCGGGCCCCGCGTCCGGCTCTGTGCTGACTGCCAGCTCGGAGCCTGTAACCTGTTTCGGAGTCTGTGACTCCCTCTCTCTCTGACCCTCCCCTGCTCATGCTGTCTCTCTCTCTCTGCTAAAAATAAATAAAACATTTAAAAAAAAATTGTCTTTATGTTTTGTCTCCTGTAAGGTCCAAAGTCCACAACTGCCGTGTGATAACCTCATTGCCTCTTGCTAACTGGCGCCGTAAAACGTGATTCCGCACGCGAGTCCTCTCTTGCGTTTATTCCTGTTCTGTTCTCCCGACTTCATAGCAGCAAATACAGATGCCATTTTAATCCTGCTCAATATCATCTTCAAAGAGTAAAACGGTCATTCCTCCTGGTGGACAACACCAGCCCAAAGGGAAAGCCAAACCACAGAGCAGCCACAGCTGCGGCTGAATGGCGGTCGGCGCGCGGTGCTGGCGGGGAAGGTGAGAGCCACGTGGGTGCGGCCCAAGGCAGAATTCCTCCTGCCGACCAAGCGTCATTTAAAAGAGTACGCTTCCCACCATATTTTACACAATTAGACTTTTCTCTTAAGTTTTTATTTATTTATTTTGAGAGAGAGAGAAAGAGAATCCCAAGCAGGCTCCACGCTGTCAGCACAGAGCCTGATGAAGGGCTCAATCCCACGAACCAGGAGATCATGACCTGAGCTGAAATCAAGAGCTGGATGCCTACCCGGCTGAGCCACCCAGGTGCCCCAAGTAATTCAATTTTTTAAGAACTGCACACGCAGAGGCGCCTGGGTGGCTTAGTTGGTTAAGCGTCCGACTTTCGCTCAGGTCATGATCTCACGGTTCGTGGGTTCGAGCCCCGCGTCGGGCTCTGTGCTGACTGCCAGCTCAGAGCCTGGAGCCTGTTTCAGAGTCTGTGACTCCCTCTCTCTTTGACCCTCCCCTACTCATGCTGTCTCTCTCCTAGAAATAAATAAAACATTTTAAAAAATTGCTTAAAAAAGAACTGCACACGCACTGAGTAAAATGAAAGCCATCTGAAAAAGTATATACTGACTGAGAGCACGTCTTAGAGGAAAACAAGCCGTATATTTGCATGTCCGCATGATCCACCAACTCGAACCTCTCGTTGACATACTAAGTCAAGACAATATTAATGGCCAAAAGCATTGCTATGGTCTTGCAATCATTCCACTGGAATTAAACCTTTTGCTAAGTGATGCCAGCTCTCCATCTGGAAATTGAGATCACATAAAGCAGGCTCAAGGACACAATTCCTATTTTCTTAGCTGTTGATCATCTGCTACAGGTGAGCCAATTCACTAGGCTAAAAGCTAGACATCATCCACATCAGTCTTCTTGACTTGGGAAAAACGCTCTCAGAAGTTGGAACCTAGGTAGTCATTACTGTTCATTTATAGTTATTGAAATAATCACTTCATTGTGTGTAAATTACATAAAGAGGCCAACCACAGGCTCCCCATGGCTTGAGAGAAAATAGCCTCGTTGGGCAGCTCTCCATTCCGTGGACAAACTGCCCAAACACATGCACACCAAACCAAAATGGCACCCTGGCTGGGACACTCCCATTTTCCAGGAAGGAGAGGGGACGACCCCAGATGCCTCCCGTGCCTGGTTTGCCCAAAGACTGAGCCCAGAAGCTTCAAAGTGGCCCTTGCCATGTGCCCTTCCTCTTCCCCAGGGGCGCAAACACAGCTGTGGACGTGGTGCCCTCTGGTGGGAGGGATGTGCAATTGCAGTGTGGCCGGTGAAGCCCCACCTCTTGCTCTGGAAAGATGCAGCCTCCTGGTCAAGCTACCTGACATTGGGCAAAAGGCCAAGTCGTCGGGGGAGCGTATAGTTAGGGCTGGTGGTGATGAGACGGCACCACAGACTGCGATTCCCCCACCTCTCCTGGCAGCTCCACCTCATCGTCTCAAAATCTCATGAGGAAGGGTCAGAAAGGATCAGACACCGTCAATTAAAACGGTAGATTGGGGCGCCTGGGCGGCTCAGCCAGTTGAGCGTCCGACTGCGGCTCAGGTCATGATCTCGCTGTTTGTGGGTTCGAGCCCTGCGTCGGGCTCTGTGCTGACAGCTTGGAGCCTGGAGCCTGTTTCGGATTCTGTGTCTCCCTCTCTCTGACCCTCCCCTTCTCACTCTCTGTCTCTCAAAATAAAAAAAAAATAAAGACATAAAAAATAATGGGGTGCTCCCCTTCAGCACCCCATCAAAAAAATTTTTTTAAGAATAAGGTAAAATAGCCAGGCAAGATTAGTGGCTGGTATATTTTTAAGGAGACTTACATTTTCCGCAGCTCCAAAATCATGCCAACCACGATGTAGATCCTCAGACCCAAGACAAATAAAACGACTTCCAGAGCTGCCCCAGTATTTCAGTCACGAGAAATCTACATTCCAGAAGGAGGCAGGGCGGTGACCGCTTAGCCAAGCGTGTGGCACTTGACGCCGAGGCCACCACGTGCCGGCGGTAAGCGCTGCAGGTCTGGGAGGACCAGGTGGCAGGTGGGCTTCAGGAGGAGCACGTTTCGACGGAAGCAGCAAAGACTGGGACGCGGAAGGGGCCCCGCCAGGCTGGTGACACAGAATCAGATCAAGCCCCGGTGAAGATAGAAAAGTCTAAAAGAAGCCGCTAGTCCATGCAGACAAGAGAGAAGTGATACACAAAACCCAGAAGGAAGCAAAGACGAGTGTGTGCAGAGGAGGTGGTGGGACTGGTCTGAAAGCCTGTTCCAGGGGATGCAGGTGGCCCCCGGACAGAACCGAGGCGCACGCAGGCCAGCCAGGCCCGCGAGGGGTCTCCGGGCGGCGAAGGGGCCCCGCGGGCAGGCACCCAGCAGGTGCTGGCGGCCAGCGAGCCCGGGGAGGTCCGGGCCACAGGAAGAGGGGCCGTGGGCCCCTGTGGACGGTGCCAGCAGGAGAGCAGCGCAGCCCGACACGGTCCCGAATCCCCCTGGATCTGCTTCTCCAGCTCCTCTGTGAGCCCGTAAGACGCAGTGGGTAAACTTTACTCGGAGAGGAACACCTGCTGCCCAGCTGGGGGGCACGATGGGGTCACCGGTGGAGGCCGGGTGGGGGGCACACCGCTTCCCTCCCGCTTCCTGCTGGCCGCTGCTGTGTGTGACCGCGGGCCCGGGTCCTGCAGGGACCCCCCCCTACACACACACACACTCCAGCAACCTCAGGTCCTCAAACCACCGTCAAGCCTGCTACTCGCTCCCAGGGCACAAAGCCAGCTCCCTGCCCCGCCGCCCTCCCCGCCCTCCCCGCTCCGCCACGCGGCCCCAGCCCACACCTGTCAGCCTCGGCGTCTGCAGATGCCTGGCCACCACACCTGTCTCCCTTTTCATCTCCATGAATTGAGACACTAAGTGGCCCCCCGGGACGCCCCCCAGGCCTCCGGTGACCTTTCCAGGAAAACGTGGCCCCTTGGGTGGGAGGCGTTAACTGCTCCCCTGCCCGGATTCCAAGACGTTCCCGCTCAGGTTTCAGGGGCTGCCCGCCCTGCGCCCCTCCCCCGGGGCCGTTCTGTCAGCCCAGGCATTTAATTAACTAATTACAACCTGCTCACAGGAGTCCGCAGAACACGGTGTTCACGGTGCAATTTTTCCCTTCCAATCCATTTATTATGAGCGCGGAACACATGTGAGCGGTCTCCCCGAGGGGGCGCAGGGGTAATTGGTCCCTCCATCTGCCGAGCGGCTCCGAACCCGGCGCTCGCGCTCACCGCGTCTGGGGCGCACAAGAGGGAGGGCAGGGGGCCGTCTGGGACGTGGCTGGCACGCAGTCTTGTGAGCGGCCACGGGGGACCCACCCAGGCTGTGACTGCAGGGTGGGGCGACAAGCTCCGTGGGGCCCTGGGCGGCGCCCACACAGGCGGGTGCTAGGGGGACGGGAGTCCGGGCGGGCCCCAGGCCGGTTCTCCGTCATCCAGCAGGAAACAAAACTGCCTCGGGTGGACCGCCCCAGATCAGCTGGCCTGGAAAGCCCCGGGTTGGGCCGGGTCCCAGGGCGGTGCCCTCTTCCTGGGTGGGGTGGAAAGCTGGGGGGCTGCGCTGCACCCCTGCCACTCTGGGTCCCTAGCTTCGAGATTCTGACCCAGCCAGGGCCAGGGCCAAGTGACGCCAGGGAGGGGCCGAGAGCCAGCGTCCCCTTGCTGTTGTGACAAAAGACAGCAATTCAGTGGCTTAGGATACAGCAAATGGCCTGTCTGTGTTCCGCAGCCCGTCCCAACGGGCCTCATGAGGTGACCCCGGTGCCAGCTGCCCTGGGCCCCTCCGGGAGCGCGGGACAGGGCCTCTCTCGTTCATCTCTACCAGCTTCTGGGGTCCGCCCATGGCCCTTGGCTTGCCCCCCCCCACCTCCAGAGCCAGCAGAGCCCCTCTCACCCCCCACCCCTCGGACCACCCCTTCTGTCCCTACATCCACACTGAGGACCCTGGTGAGGACTTGGGATCCACCGGGCTGTTCCAAGAGAATCCCCTGCCTTAAGGCCAGCAGCTTGGAGACATCAATCCCAATTCAACTCTCCTGTTACGTGAATGAATGTATCGGCAGGATTGGGGATCAAAACAGGGACATCTCGGGGAGCACTGGCCCGGCACACACCACACACCCTAAGAAAATTTCAGGGTGAAAGCTCTGACAGTTGCAAAGCGAACACCCATCAGTGGCTGGTGGGAACGACGGGATTTCCATCTCGGCTGGTCCGAGAGGTCTGTGCCCCCCGTGGCGGCCCGTGGCGGCCCGTGGCCCACACATCGTGTGGGGAAAACGCTTGGCCAGTGAAACCACCTGGACCGGAGTCCATGTTTTGGAAGATTTTTAACCAAAAAAAAAAATTAGTGTCTTTAATAGATGCAGGACTACTCAGTTTATCTGTTTCCTCTTGAGTGTGTTTCGTGACTTGCAGCTTTGAAGGAACTGGTCCGGCCCATCCGTCAGACGCCGCGTGCAGCGGTACGCACGCGGCTTGTCCCCCCATCCCCGCACCCCCACGGCCTGCAACGACGCCCCCGTCACTCTGCTGTTGTCATTCGTCTCACTGGCGCCTTATTGCTCTTCGCAGATACACCAGCTTGTATGTCATGTGTTCTGAAGCTCTTCCATTAGGTGCGCTCACTTGGGATTGCAAACAGGCAAAGTGACCTTTTATCATGAGGTCTTCTCCCTCTGCCTCTCTCTCAAGTCTACCTGTCTGACACCGATGCAGCGCCTGCTGCGTTTCTTACGGCCGTTCGCACGGCACGCGGCTCCCTGCAAACAGCACAGCCCACTCTTCCTTTTAAATCCAGTCTGATAATCTCTCTTTTGTAATTAATATGTTTAAGCCATTTGTACTTAATTCAATCATGAATATGTTTGGATATAAGTTTACTATTTTATTGTTTTGTTTGTTCCCTATATTTTTCATTGCTTTATTTCCCCCTTTCTGTCTTTCTAAGAATGATTAGAATATTTTTTACTCTTCCATGTTAACACATCTGTTGGGGTCTGTTCTGTGTTCCTGTACAGCTGTGTGACTATGTAGTTGCTGGAGAAGTAAATCAATTTAGAAGTTTAACTTTTCACTCTACTTGGAGTAAAGGTTCTTCTGAAGAAAAAAGAGGCTGGAATCAGGGGTCAACATTCAGGTGTCCATACTCAGGGGTCCACACTCAAGGGTCCACACTCAGGGGTCCACGCTCAGGGGTCCACGCTCAGGGGTCCACACTCAGGGGTCCACACTCAGGGGTCCACGCTCAGGGGTCCACGTTCAGGGGTCCATGCTCAGGGGTCCACGCTCAGGGGGTCCACGCTCAGGGGGTCCACGTTCAGGGGTCCACGCTCAGGTGTCCACACTCAGGGGGTCCACACTCAGGGGTCCACGCTCAAGGGTCCACGTTCAGGGCTCCACGCTCAGGGGTCCACATTCAAGGGTCCACACTCAGGGGTCCACGCTCAGCGGTCCACACTCAGGGGTCCAGGCTTGGGGCTCCATTCTCAGAGGGCCACAATCTGGGAGCCTCAGGCTTAGATCATGCTCTTCAATTATTGTCTTGAAATCCTTCATGACTATGGACGGGGTCTCCCACTTTCATCTTGCTCTGTGTCCCAGTTAATGTCACGGGTACTGAGTGTGTCACTGGGAAAGCCCCAGACATTGTGGTTCTCTCCTTACAGATTTACATAAAACATATAATACATAGTTTTGGGGGGAGTGGAGTTTTTTTAAGTCTTTTTTTTTGTTAAGTTCATTTGTTTTGAGAGAGAGAGTGGGGAAGGGCAAAGACAGAGAATCCCAAGCAGGCCCCACTCTGTCACTGCAGAGCCCAACTAGTTGCTTGAACCCATGAACCATGAGATCATCACCTGAGCCAAAGTCAAGGGTCGGATGTCAACTGACTGAGCCATCCTGGCGCCCCCAAAACATAGTTTTTAATATAACACACTCATCTATTAAGTTAATGTAGGAGCAAAAAGAAACATCACGTCTGGGACTGGCTTGCTGTAAAAAGACGCGACTCCTTATATTTGTTTCTGACACTTAGGGTCCTGCCCTTGATCTGTCCTTATAGCTTCCTGTCCCCTTAGGTGAATGATGCACAGCCTTGTCTTTGGGGAGCCCACAGGCTCATAAGAAACACAAGTGCAAGAAAACTGAGGTGCACAAATCACAGGGTTTACGGGTCCTGCACTGGGACTTAGGAGACCCTGGAAATGTCTAGATTTTGTGTAGTCGGATTTGGTGTCAGTGGTGAGATCACGGTCAGGACCCGTGACCCATCCTGTGGCCTCCCCGCATTTCCACCAAATGTGTTTAAGCTCCAGAGATGTCGCAGGAAAACCCACAGCACGAGAGACAATGTCGATATTGTTATGCGTATTTACTTTGTATCTGATCCCATGTAAAATTCTACAATTTTTCTATAAAATGTAGGTATATTAGAACGTTGTTTTTGAATATGATTCATAAATAAATAAATAAATAAATAGGCATAGCTTAGAAGTGCTCATCAGAGTATTAACTGGGGGCGAACAATCGAAGGGGTGGGGGGCCGGACAGTGCCTCTGGGCAAGTCCCCGAGGCAGAACAGTGGCGGCGGGCTACGGTCTCTCAGCATACCCTACGCAAACATCGAAGATGCGTGATCAGGTGGAACATTCGACTCTTGATTTCGGCTCAGGTCATGACCTCAGGGTCATAGGTCAAACCCCCCATTGAGCTGATAGCTCGGAGCCTGCTCTCTCTCTCTCTCTCTCATTCTCTCCCTCTGCCCCTCCTCTGCTCGTGCTCTCTCTCTCAAAATAAATAAAACGTTAAAAAAAGATGCTTAGTCAGTAAATAGGTATATTTTTTTCAAAAAAGATCCCACAAGACAGACGCATGTAGAGCACGGACACCCACAGACACACAGGAGGCCAGGACGAGGGGGGCACCTCTCTGCTGGGGAGACGCCGCCCTGGCCAGAGCCGGAGCCGCTGGCCTCTGCGCCGCGGGGGGCGATGGGTCCCGGGGACCTCATGGCCTCCATGGAGGCAGCCGGTCGGTCCCCTGAGTGGTGGTGGGGGGGCAGAGCAGGGGGTTACACTTGTTCTAAGGGCCCCTTTCCGGCAGCGCCGTGGGCCCCTGGGGAGGGACGGCCCAGCAGAGGGACCGCCTGGCGGTTCTGAGTTTCCGAAACTCGCCACCCAGTGCTCGGAAGGGCATGTGCACAGACGCCAGCGCAGCAGGCATGTCACAAAACCAGTAACATAAAAAGATGAAGAAAAGTTCTGTTTGGACAAACGTACCAAGAATTTTGCAATCAGAAGACCTGGGAGGATTTTTAAAACTTTTGTCGTAGTTAAAGGTATGTCCTGCTCCAAAACACAGTTTGTACTTGAATTACACGCGGGAGAGAACCACGGGGCTGTGAACAGGGACCTAAGAGCCCCGCGCCCGGCCTCCCTCCCTGCGAGGGGCTTCCCCGGACGCCCTTCCAGGGCGCTCCCCCACCAGGCATCTGGCCGGTCCCGGTGGGAAGGCTTCAGCCCGCGGGGACCCGTCGGCCCCACCGCCCACTGCGCCCTCCCCCCGGAGCCCACCCTGGTCCTTGGCTCCCTAATCCCCACGCAGATCCCACCAGCTCCAGGACCTGCCTGGGCCACAGGTCACTCAGTCCATCGACCACACACACCCACCTCTGTTAGCAGAGCTGCTGTGCCCCCCCACTGCGCCCCCACCCCACCCCCACGCTCCCGGCAGCTGCTGTGTCCCCCCACTGCGCCCCCACCCCCACCCCCACGCTCCGGCAGCTGTTGTGTCCCCCCCACTGCGCCCCCCCACCCCCACGCTCCCGGCCGGGTCCCTGGGGGCACCTGGTCCCCGAAGGCAGGCTCCCCACCCACCTGCAGCAGCCCAGCGCCGCCCCCCGCCCCGTGTCCTCTCACGGGGGCCAGGCCTCATCCGCTGCCCGCCAGGCTCCCCTTCCATGGCGCTCGAGCCCTTCCCCGGGCTGAGGCTGTCGTGTGCTGTTCGAGGCCCCACGGAGCAGAGCCCTCGCCCTGTCCCCAGACTCACCCCAAGAGCAGCCACAGGCCCGGTGCACGCTGAGGGCTGAGCTCATGAGAGGGCACGGGAGGCGGGCGAGGCCCAGGTGCAGACTGGAGGCGGTCACTCTAGCCTCCCTGAAGATGTGTTTTATTTGGTCTCCGTGTCTCTTTCTTTAAAAAGTTTAAAATCAGGAGATTCACACTGAAACCCAGATTTCCAGATCCTTGCGGAAACCCTGCTGGCGGCCAGGCCTGCGCCCCGATGCCAGGCGGAAGCTCCCCGCGCCCACTCGGGGCGGCGCCCTCCTGCCTGCAGGCGTCCCCCCCACACCCGGCGTGGGCTGGAGGGCGCGGAGGCCACGTGAGACGGAACCGGTACACCTTTTGTAAGGGCGCAGGCCGTGAGGAAGCGCCGGGCAGGAAGGAACACCAGAGGCCATGAGCCACAGGGCGCAGGACGCAGAGGTGCCCTGGAACCCAGGGCGCCCAGGCAGCCCAGGCAGTTGCCCCCGGGACACAGCCTGGTGGGGGCCCCCCCTCAGCCGGGAGCTGGGGACCAGAGAGCAGCCTCTTCTCCTGCGGGACTCAAGCAGCTGTGAGAGCCCAAACCCCCCGCGTCCTGAGCGCCAGGCCCCTGACCGCCAGCCGGCCGTAACCATGGCTTCGCAGGACAGCCACTGTGACGTTGTTAAAACACTGGTGTCCGCAGCAAACGCGTGCCACCAAAGCCAGGGCCTCACGTGGTCAAGTCATTAAATCAGCTTCCGGAAGCAGGTGGGGGAAGCTCCCGTGATCCTGATGTGCATGAGGATTGGAGGCAGGGGTCTACAATACCGGGGGAGGGACAATCTCCGGGCAAACTAGGAAGGGGGCAGGGGAGGAGGCAGACCAGAGGGACAAGCCCCCCGAGCCTGGGGAGAAGGGTAGGGGGCCTGATTGCATGGGGTCCCACAGCCCCTTCCAGGCTCTGCCCCAAACCCTCGCCCCCCCTCCAGCCCCGAGGCTGGGTCCCAGGAGAGGCCCTCGTCCAGGCGCACCTGTCTGCCCGCTCTCCGCCCTCCCCAGATCCCACCCCTCCTTTGGAGCCTCAGGGCCGGGCACACACCTTCCCCCGCACTGTTCGGACGGGGTGTCGGCCTAGATCTGAAACTTTCTCCGGCTTCATAGTTCCCACCTGGGTCTGCGTGCAGGGCTCTGTCAGGGCCACCCGGCCACGTGCAGTAACTGTGAACGTGGAGGCTGAGCGGGGCGGCTCCTGGGGACGGGCGGGCTCAGCCGCGGAGGTGCCAGGGGCCCGGGCTGGGCGAGCCGCCTTCCCCCGAGCGGAAGCTGCTTGAATTCAGACCAGGGCAAGAAGTCCCTCGCCTCGGTCCCTGGGAAGACAGGGTTGAGGGTCCTTCTCGGGGCGCACACGTCGCCTGGGGGTTAGGGGCTGGCCCTTCCCCATGCTGACGCCCAGCCCGAGAAGCAGGAGGTTGTACCACAGGGGGCACAGCCTGGCTCGGAGAGACGGCCCCTGTCCCGGGCGGCCACCGACGTCCAGGGAGCCCTCCCCAGGCACTTCTCCTCAACTCGGACCCAGAAGCTTCTGGTCTCCTTTGCGTTTGCAGAATGGAACGAATGAAATGTATTTTGTACTATCAGGAGGGTTACATAAAATTACGTTTCCTCCAGCTCTGGGTCTGGACGGGCCCACAGCAGGGTCGCCTGGCCCCTCGGAGCCTTATCGCAGTGAAAGGGTCCTGCTCGGCCACTGTGATGGTGGGGACAGCGGCTCCGGTCCCCACGGTCACTCAGTGCCCCGGGCCCCTTCTGCTGGAGGACACTGGCACGCGGGGTCCCCCCATATCCTGTACACACCTGGCCGCAGGTCAGAGCGAGCACACACGGCGAAGGAATCCCTAAGGTCTCTGCCCAGCTTGGTCTCCGTCCCTCTGCCCACGTCCCCCCAGACCTCACCCGGGGGCACGGAGGCTGGGCGGGGTGCCAGGCTAGCAGGGGGCCAAGGGGAACGTCACAGGGATCCCTGCTCTGAGCGCCCGGCACCTCTTCTGTGACGCGGCCACCACGATCATGGTCAAGTCTTGGCCACGTGACCGCGTCGCCTGCCACCTCCGCAGCCACCGGTGCGTCACTGCCCAGGAGAGAATTCCTGCCAGTGGCGGGGACCACGCTTCCCGTGGAGCCGCAAATGGAAGTGGACTTGGCCAAAGAAGGGAAAGGCGGCTCTGATGCGGCTCTGGGGACCCTCTGCCCGCTCGGCGGAGCTCAGCGTCCTCGGGCCGCCCGTTCTCTCCTGCCCTCGGACCCGAGACGAGGGCTGGCGCCAGGGGACGAGCAGCCCCGCCGTGGCGCCCGGCTGAGGCTGGAGGGAAGCGGGCGCCGGTGGGTGCAGGTGGGCGCCGGCGGCGGATGCTCGCCCTGGACAGAAGCCGGGGGAGGTGCCGACGCTGGGCCTCCCTCTGCCTGTGTGATCCCGGCCACCCTCTCGTGGCGGGGGCTTCGCTCGCGAGGGGCGGGCCGCTCTCCCTTCAGCGGCCACGGATGACATCGGGTGGTGGGAAAGGGAACGTCACAGATGGAGCACTAAGGATGCCACGAGGGCGCCAGCGCCGCGTCCCTCCTTCCGCCACTGACCCGTCAAGACGAGTGAGCGTCTGTGCCCTCAGCGGTTCTGACCCGAAGCCCCCAGAGCCTGGTGGCTGGAGGTGAGTCTGTGTCACGTCCCCGGTCACACGGGAGCGCGGCGCGGGAGGGCCCGGCCCCAGGGCCCCGGCCAGCCGTGTGGGACAGGCCAGAGCGCAGCAGAGCAGCTCGCCCGCTTCCCAGCAAACCCCACCTGTTTTCGCCTTTCCAGCAAGTTAATAATAAATTTGTTTCATTCCAAAAACTTCCCATTTTCCTTAGATGTTTATGCAGAGCTGTTGTTGATACAGGTTCCTGGCTTCTGAGACCTGCTCTGAATCCAAGAAATTGGACCAAGTTTCTGAGAAAGTAAGTTTTCAAGTTAGTGATCATCAATAAATTCGAGAAATGAGTTCTGATGGTTTCAGCCTAAGAGTAGTTATTTGGGGATTTGCAAAACACCCTTCTTCCAAAAAGCTTAAAACATTTTAAGCCTGTTTACTCTGTGGTCACAACAGACAAACCAAGAGGTAACTTCTGTCTCCTTCCAGGTGAAAACAGAAGCTCTGTGGTGAGGGCAGACCACGCGACCACAGCTCAGACCACGGCTCGGATCACCCACTTCCCACTGAGGCTAGGACAGAAATTCCAGTAAACGGGCCTTGCACGTTGAGCCCCCTCCCCTGGGCACCACGTCAGACCTGCCCTCACCATTTAATTCTTGCAGCAGAAACAGGGCAGAACAGAGGTGGCGAAATAACACACCATGTCCGCACACCGTGAGGCTGGCTGTGAAATCAGTTGGTGGATTCTCAGTGTCCAGACATTTTTAAGTTGATAGGATCTTGGGCGCCTGGGTGGCTCAGTCAGCTGAGCGTCCTACTTTGACTCAGGTCATGATCTCAAGGTTTGTGGGTTCAAGACCCGCATTGGGTTGTTCTGAGAGCCTGGAGCTGCTTCAGATTCTGTGTCTCCTCTCTCTCTGCCCCTCCCCTGCTCACTCTCTCAAAAATAAGTAGACATTTTTTTTTAAGTTACAGGATCTTACTATTTGATTGTGTCCCCGAAGGTGATGTGCTCTTTCGTGTGACTCACATCCCTTATGAAGAGTCACACAAACGGCCACACTTCAGGGACTTCCAGTAGCAGGTGCAGAAAAGACGCATGCCACCGCGCAGCGCAGCGGCTCCCACGCCACCGACAGTTCTGTGCTTTGCAGAACTCACGACCGCTTTACCGGATCTGAGGAGTAGCTGCTGATGCACAATTCAGATTCCTCAAAGGAGGAAGCACAGTGGTGAAGTCCCTCCCCGGAAAAAAAGTCTAAACACACCTGCACGGCTGTCCTTCGTGCTAACTGTTGAGTAAGAGGTCGGGTCGCGTGCGGGCGCACGGGGTGGGGGGGTGCCGGTCAGCAGCGCAGGCCCCGGGCTGCCCTGCAGCCGGCACAGCCAGGTTCTGGAAACCACCCGCATTCCTGACAGGCCCCGGGCTGCCCTGCAGCCTATCAGGACATGGGGCCCCGACAGCCTTTTTTTTTTTTTTTTTTTATTTTTTTTTTTTTTTTTTTTTTAATATTTTTATTTATTTCTAGGAGAGAGAGAGAGAGAGACAGAGAGAGAGAGACAGCGTGAGCAGGGGAGGGTCAGAGAGAGAGGGAGTCACAGATTCTGAAATAGGCTCCAGGCTCTGAGTTGGCAGTCAGCACAGAGCCCGACGCGGGGCTCGAACCCACGAACCGCGAGATCATGACCTGAGCGAAAGTCGGACGCTTAACCGACTAAGCCACCCAGGCGCCCCTCCTGACAGCCTTTTTTAAGACTCAAATCCCCGAACGAAGCTCATGTTGGGCAACAGTTAATTCACGCATGTCGTTGACAAAGTCAAAGTCACGGCCTTGCTCCGGTCTGTCGGTGCGCTCTGGAATTCCGTCCTGATAATCGCCTCACGACGCACGTCCCTGGGGACTAGTCTGTCTGAGGGAAATCACCTAATTGGAGAGATGCACGCTCTCCCCAGTTAGCGAAAAAAATTAAAAATCACACCCAATCCTCCTGTTTAGCCATGATTGTGGTCAGCGACGTCAGCAGCAGACAGTCAGCAGACGGTCGCTGCGGGCCTCCGTCGGTGCGCGTCCCGCACCACCGTGCGCCCAGGCGGCTGCAGGGAGGGGCCCGGGCGGCTCGGCTCATGGGGAGGAGACGAGGCCCAGGACCGAAGCCTGGGAGCTCCGGGTGGGAATGAGCCACGGGGCCTGGATTCGGAACATGGTGCCTGCGCCCCCAGCTGGGACGCCCAGAACGGAGCCCAAGTTCTGTGGTCTGGGCGTCGCCTCCGGGCAGGCAGGCAGAGCCGCCCACTCGCCCGGCGCCTCAGGGTGTACCTGCCACTGCCCGTGGGGTTAGCGGGTGCGAGGAAGGGGACACAGGCCGGGCGGGGGCGGGGGTCCCTGCGTGGAGAGCAGGGTCTGCGCTGGGCGGCAAAGGCGGAGGTGGGTGGCACGTGGGGCAGGAAGCTCACCGGTGACGACGGCGCCCAGGGCAGGCGGCGCGCTCGTCAAACCGCGGCCTGGAGGTGAAGGAAGACTCTGGGGCCGCTGGGGCCTCCTGTGTCCCCGGGGACCAGTGCCTGCCGAGGGCTCCGCACACAGCGCGGGCAGGCAGGACGCAGGGCACGGGGCTGCTGGAGAGAGTGCTGGGCGCGGCCCCCGGTCCCTCCAGACCCATCCCACCCGGAACGCCGCCTCTCCCCTCGGGAGCAGCCCCGGAGGCCGCTCTGCACGAGACGGGGTTGAGGCCCCGCGGGGGAGGGATCTGGGGAAACCACCCTGGAGCCCCCCTGACGGGCTTCCCCTCCTTCCCACCGCCCGTCTATGCAGAAAGCGGGTCGACTCTGAACGTGGGAGGCCAGCAGAGACAGCGGCCAGCAGCCAGGCATCCGAGGGTCTTGGCCGCCCACAGACTCATGCTCACCCCACCAGCCCCCACGGGGTGCCAGGGCACGGGGCCCACCCGGCTGAGCCTGAGATTTCACTTACCGCTCTCTGGACAAACCCCATCGTCCCGCTAAGACGACTGGCAAAGCCCTGTGAGAGCGCCCCCAAAGCCGTCACAGGACCCGTGCCCAGGGGCACAGAGCACCCCCCAGCCCCCAGCCGCAGGCCGGGGCCGCCCGGGGCAAGCTCACTGCCCGTCCCCAGACCTCAGACGCCGGCCTCTGCTGCTCCATCAGGACACTAATCCAGCTCCATCTCCGGTCCTTTGAGGCCGTTTTTAAAGGTGATTCACCACCACCATCTGCGGACTTGAGACAAAACCCTGGGCAAGAGTGACCTTTGATCGCCTTTGGAGGCGCTAACGAAGGCGTCCACAGGTGAAGCCTTTCTACCCCCGACAATGCTGATTGATAACACGGAGCTAATCTCCTGCCTTTGTTCCCAGGGGGCAAAGGTTCGAGCCGTGCCTTTCAATCTGGGCTTTTCAACTATCCAGTGAGTAAATCATAACGGGACTGGAGGCCCCGGGATTAAGTCCCTGCAGGAAATGCTCTCCTGGGTCCCTAATGAGCACGGCCTCTCCCTGACAGAAGGCGCCTCTCCCCTCCCTGGAAACAGTAGAAATCCTGCACCTTGTGGCCAGCACGCCGTGAAAGCCCAGAGCAAAATCAGAGACCTTAACTATGTGCAGCGTTCACGCAGCCGATGTGAGCGGGGGTCAGCAGCACGAAGAGAGGTGCCCCGTGCGTCCAACCAGCGGGACCCTGGCAAGCCCCTGCTGAGGGGCTCCCAGGAACACGGGACTGGCCCCCGACCCCCAGACTCGGCGCCACCTCGCATCCGGGGGTGTCTGGGAACCTGGTCCGGGCGTGTCTTCACAGAGCCTCACGCTCTAGACCAGCAGGCGCAGTGAATTCACGGCAACAAATAAAAAAGGAACAGGGATCTCACTTGTAGTGACAGGCTTCACTAAACCAATATATCTGAAATTCTGCCATTTCAACATGCAATCAACATAACATGATTATTAATGAGATATTTTACCATCTTTTTTCACATATGTCTTCAAAATCTGGAGTGCGTTTTATGGGTAAAGCACATCTCAATTCAGAGGAGCCTCACGTGGCAGGTGGCCACTGCGTTGGCGAGCCTGGTGGCCTCTGTGCTGTCACTGGGCTGCTTACCACGCAGCGTGGCTCTCACAGGACCCATGTGTGTGGATGTGGCACTCACACCGTATCTTTCAGAGTTTGCCTGCCTTGAAGAGTGACCTCAGATACATATTGCACAAGTCACAGGAATGAGTGTGTAATGGTAGAATGGTGTCAGTGGGTGGGGATACTCACCACTCCAATGTGGGGGGCATCCCCAGGCACCAGCTGGGTGGGGGTGTCCATCAAGTCAACTCAGTTCTGACACCATGTGCCTGGAGAGAGTCAGACCCCACAGGTTAGGGGCTCAGTCCTGGAAGACTGTCCCCCACTTCAGATGCCAGTCGCTGGTCCAGACTGTCACCTGTGTTACTGACCCCACCAGCTAGAGGTCAGAGGTTCCCACGGCCTTCTTGGGTTCAGTAATTTACTAGAGTGGCTCACAGAACTCAGAGGAGCCGGGGTCTGCTATGAAAGAACAGGACTCAGGAACGGCCAGATGAGAATGACAGGCGCAGGGCAGGTGTGGGGACGGGGTGCGGACCCTCCACGGCCTCTCCACGTGCGGCGCTCTCCCCAAACCCCTGCGGGTTCCCGACCGGAAGCCAGGCTGTTCACAACAGCTTCATCACACCCTCGTGTTTGACGACATCACTGGCCACTGGTGATTGAACCCAACCTCCGGCCCCGCCCCTTCCCAGGGGAGGTGGAGGAGGGGCGGGATGGAAATCCCCGCCTGTAGTCATGTGATTGCTCCCCTACCCCACCCCCAACCTGCCCCCACCCTCAGGGCTTTCCAAAAGTCACCTCGCTAACACAACAAAGGACATGGTGGTCCCTCTCTTCACTGAGACCAAACACCTACTATAAATCACAGTCTCACACTACGGAATAGCTTCTCCAGAACAAAAGAAATGAACTGAGAAGACTAACGATCCCCAAGGAGATGAGTTTCATCACCAGAGTGACTAAGGATCCAGTGAGGAGAGAAACAAGTGGATAGGGAAGGCCTGGAAATCTTTCCCTTCCAGAAATTTCTACCTTTGAGACACAACAGAGAGAATGGATCTCACTGGGGACAAGAGGCCACGGACGGGCTCGGGCCTGCTGCCGAGGCCCTTGGGGGCAGAAGACCCTGGCCACGGGCCAGCCTTGCCACAAAGCCTCTCTGAGTCCCAGGGCACAGGTGACAAGCATCCTTAGTTCTGCGGTCGAGGACACATGCGCACAGAGTGGCTGTGAGGCCATGGAAGTGACACACAGCCAAGGTGTACGTGCCTGGGCCCGGCTGAATCTTCAAGAAGGGGTAGTCATGGCCCAGGAACCACGGCCACCAGAGCTCTGGCAGGAAAGGGAGAGATTCCATTTCCAGTAACCCTTCCCTCGAAGTTCCCTGTGACGTGGAGAAATCCTCCCTCAGGAAGATAGCCGGGGTGGCAAACAGGGGCCCCCTCAGGTGAGTCATCGGAGGGCAGATCTGACAGAGACCGTGAAGCTGAGGGCTCCTGGGGGGCTCACTCTGTTGAGTGTCTGGCTCTTGGTTTCAGCTCAGGTCATGACCTCGCCGTCTGTGAGCTCCAGCCCCGAGTCTGGCTCTGTGCTGACAGCATGGAAGCTGCTTGGGATTCTCTCCCTCCTTCTCTCTGTCTCTCTCTCTGTGTGTCTAAAACACAAACAAACAAACAAATAAATAAACATTTAAAAAAGATATAGAGCCACCTGGGTGGCTCAGTCGGTTAAGCATCTGACTTTGATTCAGGTCACCATCTCACAGTTCATGAGTCTGAGCCCTGTGTCGGGCTCTTTGCTGACAGCTCAGAGCCTGGAGCTGCTTCGGATTCTGTGTCTCCCTCTGTCTCTGCCCCTCCCCTCGTACTCTGTCTCTCTAAAATAAAATGAACATTTTTTTAAAAAAGACATGAAGAAAAAACACAGAATTATTGAATGAAAACAGATGGAATTTTTAAAAAGCAGGTGGATATGAAGAAGCACCAGTTAGAAATCTCAGAACTAAAACCGTAGCCACTGACATTTTTAAAAACTCAACAGATGGAATAAACGTCAGTGGAACATAAGACTACTTCTTTGGTTCGGAAGACAGTGCTAGGGGCTACGGGCCACGGGCAAGGGGCTACGGGCCACAGGCGAGGGGCTATGGGCCATGGGCGAGGGGCTATGGGCTACGGGCCGTGGGCGAGGGTCTCCAGGCCACAGGCGAGGGGCTATGGGCTACTGGCCACGGGCCAGCTTTCCTTCCAATTTCATTCCCATTAGAGGCACACTTCACAGGCAATGAGGAGCAAGCAGGCCTATGAGTTAAATGCTGTTCCAATCAGAATTCCTGAAAGATTTAATACGGAATTTGACAAGCTGACCCTAATTGTTATTAGAGCAAAACTTAGGAATAGCCAAGAATAGCTGAAATCAGAGAGGGGGAAGGGGAGACGGCGGCGCCAGTGCCTCGGTGCCTGCCCTGCTCGGCAGCCACAGCAGGTGTTGTGAGGGACGGGGACACGGACAGAACGAAGGCCCAGAAGCAGGCACATAGGCTTCCAGGGTGTTGACCTGTGGCAGAGCCCTGCAAATAAGTGAAGAAAGAAAGAACTAAAAAGTAACATTGAGGAGCGCCTGGGGGGCTCGGTCGGTTGAGCATCCGATTTCAGCTCAGGTCATGATCTCACGGTTTGTGAGTTCGAGCCCCGCGTTTGGCTCTGTGCTGACAGCGTAGTGCCTGCTTTGGATCCTCTGCCCCCTCTGACTCTGCCTCTCCCTGACTTGCGCTCTTTCAAAAATAAATAAATGTTAAAAAAAAAATAAAAGGTACTGTTAATATGACATCAAAAGCACAGACAACAAAAGGAAAAACAATGAATTACATCAAAGTAATCACTTTTGTGCATCAAAGGACACTACTAAGAAAGCAAAGAGCCTACAAAATGGGAGACAATATTTACAAATCACATATCTGATGAGGGATTAAGATCCAGAATATATAAAGAACTCTTAGAACTCAACAGAAAACAAACAAAAAATTTCTTAATGGGCAGAGGACTTGAACAGACATTTCTCCGAAGAAGACACACAAAACAAACACATGAGAAACACTCATCATCATTAGTCATCAGGGAAACGCAAATCAAAACCACAATGAGCTGCTGCTCCACATCTGTCAGAACGACCATAAGAAAAAAGTTTCTGAAGAAAAGAATAAGTGTTGATGAGGATGTGGGCTAATCGGACCGTCGTGCGTCGTGGGAGGGAATGTGTGACGCACGGCTGCTGCGGAAAACAGCCGATGGTTCCTCAGAGAGTCAGACAGAATCCTGCGGCCCCTGCTCCACCCGTGCCCAAGACAACTGAAGGCAAGGACTCGCACACATGGCTGTACACTCGTGTTCCTGGCAGCGCTGTTCACACCAGCAGGTGATCAAAACATGCGCTGCACACCGTGAATACTCTTCAGCCGCCAAGGGGAATGAGAACGGGACACGCAGGTGGGCGTGGAAGCGTGATGCTCACCAACATAAACCCCAAAGGACAGGTACTGCGTGCCTGGAATGTGCGCGAGCGCCTGGGCAGCGAGGTCACGGGGACGGAAGACGGACGGGGGGTCAGTCATCACCGGGGACCCTTCACGCTGGGCAGGAGGACGCGGTTTTGGGTAGAGACGGCGTGAGGGCCACGCAGTGTCGTCAGTGTATTTGAGGCCTCCGCGAGGCGCACTTACACAAGTACTTCCCTGACAAGTGTTACAGCGTCTGCTTCACCATGAAAAATAACACCGGGAAGGTCGGTTATGACAAACTAACAGTCCTGCCTCAAGCTTTACTCGTACAGAAGGCCCAGGCGGACTAAAGCCATGAAAGTAAGAAGCAGATCGTTAAGGTTTCGGACGTAAATACAGGAGAGTATCTTTATGATCTCCGGAGGAGAACTTATTTTAAAATACACAAAAACAGGACTCCTGCCCCAAAAAGATGAATAAATCTGACTCCGTAAAAGTGAACGGTTTCTGTGCAAGCATTGATTTCTTAGCTTTGACCGATGTACTGGGGCAACACGAGGTGACAACGGGGAAGCCCGTGTGGGGTAACAGCTCATTGAAAATAATCATTTCTGTGAATCAGAATAGGAAAAGATACTTAAAACACACCCAGCAAATAGTAATTACATGGCCTGAAAGTGTTCCTACAAATGAGTTTAAAACTGGACCTGATAGGAAGGTGGGCCACGTGTGAGCGGCGCTCACGAAACACAGATGCCCGTGTCACGCGGCTCCGGGCCTCACTGCTGACCAGGAAGTGTGGGTGTAAACCAGGAATAGGAATCTTTTCTCGTCCTTTAGAAACGCAAAACCGCCAGCTTCAAACACGGGAGTGCGCGCAAGGTGGGAAGGTCCGTGGTGGCGGCCTCACGCAGGACGTGGACCCAGAGCCCGCCCCACCCAAGGAGTTGCCACCGGAGCACCTGCCTGAATGATCGGGAAGGTCAATGGAGGCGCCTGAACAGCCTGCCCAGATCAACAGCTCAGTAAACTGTGGGTCGGTGATGCCACGGCGATGTCACGTGGAATCTAAGATGAATGGATTAGAACACACGTACCAACTAAATAACTCCAGGGGGATTTTCAAAGCCAATGACCAGTAAATAACAGGCTGGCAGCAAAGAGGCCAGCGCCGCTGTGAGCCCCCAGCCGTGCGGACCGGTGGCCGTGCGGACCGGTGGCCGTGCGGACGGTAACCGCCAGCCCTGGGAACCACAATCATAAGCTTGAACTCTTCTGTTTCCACACTTTTCACCACATTTCCCATCGGCCGGCTCTCTCCACCACTTGCACAACCAGCCCTCGCGTGGCCACTAAGCGTCCAGACCCCTGGCCCAGTCACAGGCTGGGGGAGGGCCACCCGGCCTTGAAGGGAGGTCCTCGGCTGGCCCCGGGCAGATGGGTCACAGAACGAGAGCCCCGCGTGGTCGTTCTGAGCTGCGCAGCCTCTCGGCTTCGCCCCACGGCCTGCAGGCCCCGCTCCCCAGCTGTGGCCACGCACCCCGCGCCTCCGGCCCTTGCACATGCCCCGGCTCCCGTGCCCCCAGTGCGCCTCCCCTGCTGTGGCTCCAGCCAGGTCTCCTCCCCTGGAGGCAGAGACCCCCCCCCAGACCCCTGGCTCCACTGCCCAGCCTCACGGCACCTGGCCAGGGGTGGCTGTCTGCAGCCAGTGTTGGGGCGCCCTGGGGGTCCAGAAGATAGACGTGCGTCCTGTCCACATTCCCTCCAGGCACCTGCTGCTTTTCCAGCATTAGAAGACAGGCCAGCGGCTCTTGGGGGGCTCAGCCGGTAAAGCGTCCGACTTCGGCTCAGGTCATGATCTCACGGTTCGTGGGTTCGAGCCCCGAGTCGGGCTCTGTGCTGACAGCTCAGAGCCTGGAGCCTGTTTCAGGTTCTGTGTCTCCCTCTCTCTGTGACCCTCCTCTGCTCACACTATTATTTCTCTCTCTCAGAAATAATAAAACATTTTTTTAAAAAAGAAAAAAAAGACAGGCCAGACAGACGATGTGTTTCCAGGCATAAGGAACTGGCCACAGAGAGGACGGGGCTGCTGGGAGGGCCACATAGCTCGCTGGGAGCAGGACTTGCCCTCAGACCCCACAGAAAGAGCACAGCCCTTGAGGTGGGACAGAGCCAGGATCCGAGGCGACCCTGCCCTGGAGGTGAACTCAGCCTGGTGGACGCTGATGCGCCGGCTCTCACCGGGTCGTCCTGGGGAGCTGGAGGACCACCAGGGCTCCTACATCTGGGTGGCGTCATCATGGGACGTGGGGATGGACGCGCCGCCTCTGGCCGGGCAGGAAGGGGCTGCCCGGCCCCCCGTGCCACGGAACACGTGGACTCCATTCCAGGCAGCTGTGAACAGAGTTCTGCTGGGTGGCCCCTGCCTGGGGGCCGCTCCCATGAGGGGCACCTCCTCCGAGCGGCTCGCCCTCTGCAGCATAAACACCCACCACGGAGCATGTACCGGCTGGTGCGGGGCCCCCTTCCTCCCCGTTCCCGCCTCTGAACCGCATCCTCCGTGGGCCCCTTGGGAGGGTGGCTGTGACGCTTGCCGGTGGTGATGGGTATGGTGAGGGGCGCTGGCCTCCGGGGCCTGGGGAAAGCTCACTCAAAGGCAACCGTCAGATCCAGCTGCGGCCCCGGGCAGCGGGGGCACGAGCGAGGCCAGCGGGGTGGACGGGCGGCCTTGGCCGTGAGGGAGATGTAAGCAAGCGGGACATCGGGAAGGAGGGACCCAGGTGCCCCCGGAAGACGTCGGAGCGTGGGCAGCAGGGCCAGCCGACCGGGGAGGGTCGTCCTCGGAGACAGGATGTAACCTACGGACGACCAGAGCGACACCCTGTTGATGGAAAGTCTGGCCTCAGAGCACATCTTCATCCTCCTGCCTCCCGGCACGCGTTTCTGGGGTCTCAATCCCACGTCCCAGGCAGCGGGGTCGGCTGGGGCCAGTGGCCGGGGGCTCGTGGCCGGCCGGGCAGCCAGCTTCCGGAAGCTGTGTCTTAAGTGGGGACGGTGACGCTGGTCTGCGGCAGGGCTGCTGGGACGCTGGTCAGAAAGTGCACAGTCCCCTCCCGGCCGTTGAGAAAAGCGGACACACGATCTGTTTGGGGCGTGGGACGACGGGCTGAGGGCCCCCGCACGTCCCCGAAGTGCTGAAACCGACCTTGAGGGTCCCCAGATCAGTGCGCACGGCCCCTCCCTTCGGGCTGGGACAATGACTTTTCATCGGAAGCCGGTCCACCGAGTCCCGTGGAAGCTGCAGACAGACACACGGGCAGCCTCAGCTCCTCGCAGACGGACGCCGGGACGCCGTGCTCTCTGTGGAAATGAACGCGCCCGCCCCAGGACCACCTCCCGCCCCCGGCCACCCCGCTCCGCTCCCCGCTGCACCCCGTGTGTCACCCGTTCAGGCGGTTTGTCTGCCCGCGTGCCGCCCGAGCGAGACCCTCCGCGGGCCCCCCCACACCCCGCCCTGGCAGAGACGCCCTTGACCGGAACAGGCTCAGGACGGGCTGGTGGGGGCACAGTAAGCCCTGACCCCCTCCAGGGGCCGCACCAACACACCCTGCAGGGCCGGAGTGCCCGGCGTAGACGGAGCAGCCGGTATAGACGATGGCATCCTGCGGTCAGAGCACCCCCGGCCCAGCCTGGAGCCACCAGGAGCTGGCGGGCAGGGCAGGCGGCGTCTCGTCAGGGCTGCCAAACCGAAGCCATGGACACGCGGAAGCCGGGCGGGCGGGAGCTGGGGGGGCAGGGCGGGCGCCTGGCTGCAGGACGCGGGGACAGATTGTGTTTTGGCAGCTGAGGGAAGGGCTGTCAGGAAGGGGGGGCACATGGCACACAGACTAATGATGTGTGATGCTTGCGGGCGCTTGGCTGGGACGCCAGGTGAGAGGGACACGCGGGCACGCGCTCCCTGCCGCCCGGCCCAGGGCGCCGTGTGCACCGGCCGAGGAGAGAAACGTTCCCTAAGTCACCAGAGTGGGCGGCTTGTGTCCCGGCTTCGGGCATAGGTCACCTTTCCCGCAGGCCGGCCCGCCCTCTGTGTGGGGCTGTATCTGGGCCAACGGGGCCCGTTCTGTGGATCAGACATCCTGCGGCCGGCCGCCGGGCCCCGGGCGGCGGGGGGGTACCCTCCGTCCCAGCGTGGGGGCCCCTTAGCCCCCTGCGTGAAGAACGGGGCTGGGCACCAGGGACCGCCCTGCACACGGCCCTCTGGCGCCTCCCGGAGCAGTCTGGCTGCATCCCTGTGTTGGGCACATATCTGTCAAGAAGATTAGTTTCAATTTGCCATGAATGTTTTCAAACTCCTTCCTTATACATGAAAGTGTCACCACCTCGTCTCCGCCTCCGCCAAGCTGAATGGCAAGTGTGTAAGAGTGAGTTTTCTGTTTTCTGGGAAGATAAATAAATAACACTCACTTTACATAATCCCTTGGCCCAGGCCCGCGGCTGGTTCCTTGCAGCGAGATCCCCCGGTGCGCACGGGTGCCCTGCTGCCGTGTGTGCGCTCTAGTCTGGATCGCCCTTCAGGAAGCCCAGGCCGAAGCACAGACCTAACGCTTTGACTGCAATGTTCTGTTACGTTCTCAGAAGCTGGGCTCACAGGACGGGCGTGGACCTGCGCTTGGTCATATTATAAAAAGTAAATCCCTATCAAAACCTGTCCTTCCGTAGTGCAAAAATAAAGGGACAAAAGTGGACTGCCCACAGGTCCTACCCACCGAGCACACAGGCTGCGTGGCAGGATCTCTAGGGTCCCACGTATGTGCCGCAGGCCTTCCCCGCAGAACAGGAGACTTTCAGGAGCCGGGGACACAGCCACGCTTCCCAGGTGCGCCGGGGACAGAGCAGAGAGCGGCCACACTTCCCCCCTGTGCTCAGGTCCGTCCCCATTTTTACAGCCACTTCTTTATCAAGCAACCATTAACCATCAAAGAAGCTCTCTCCTTCACTTCCCTGTTCCTATGTCCAGCCACCCTCACCCCTGGAACATTCTGGAACAGAAGCCCCTGGCACATGTGAAGCCCCTTTAAGATGCACCCAGGGGTGATGCCGATGGGGAATCAGCCGTAGAGAAGCCCCAGAGACCAGGAAGCAGTTTTGATGCCACGCTGTTACTGGACTAACAAGTTTTGCTCCTGTTGCTGGTGATGCCGTGTGCTTTCGGGACATGGCCGCGTCAAAGCTTAAAAACTCATGCATCATAAGAAATCACTGAGGGGCGCCTGGGGGTCTCAGTCGGCTTAGCGTCTGACTTTAGCTCAGGTCGTGATCTCACGGTTCGTGGGTTCGAGCCCCGCATCGGGCTCTGTGCTGACAGCTCAGAGCCTGGAGCTGCTTCAGATTCTGTGTCTCCCTCTCTCTCTCTGCCCCTCCCCTGCTCACGCTCTGTCTCTTTCAAAAATAAACATTAAGCAAAAAATGTTTTTAGAGAAATCACTGATTCGTTTAAAAGACCAGGAATCTGCAGTGTGAGCTGACACTGTCCTGCGTTATGCAGTCTCCCCGTCGAACCCCTCGCCCACTGGGCATCACCACCGACTGGGGACGGCTCAGGTGAAAGAAAACATGCCCCCAAATTAATAGCTCTTGATTCCATAATTCTTCCTCACCTCCCCCAGCTTCGAGGTGATGTATTTATTGTCAGTTTCCCTGCAGAGGAGATGAATAAAGAACCCCATGCCCATGCCGTAGACCCTTGGAAGACACCTCCGTGACACACACCGCGTCAGACACTGGACACTGGGTGCGATGCTGGAGATTTATGAGTTGACACAGCGATCGGACCCCTCGTGTCCTTACTCAAGTCCCGGGAGACATTTTTTTAAAAGCCTGAAGATTGCCTCCTTCTAATGGCCAGTGCCCGCTCTATACGTTGGAGGCAGAAATGTTTTCCACCCTTGATTCCCAATCAGCACAAAACCATGTGATCCTGCAGAATTCAGAGGTTGGCAACAAGGTCAGGACACAAAGGTGTTTTAGAGACGGCAATGGGCCACTGCGGCCGCGTCCCTTGGCCCCCGGCCCTTCCCTCCACGGTTGCCAAGGAGACCAGGGCTCAGGCAGGTCCACCTTACCAGTAGGCATCTGTGGACTCAAATTTCCTTCCTTGTTTTCTTGCTTATTTCCTATTTGATGTTTAATACAGGCTTAAAAAGTGTACACGTCAACTTAAATTTACTGACTTAATTTTTATGTCACCTACTTACCTACATAGCAACCTCTGCCCACCCACCTATACATGCCGGTTTTGTTCAAGGAGTTAAAGATGGCACACTGAACATCACTTTATCCTCTAAACACATATGGATATACTATATGTCTATATTTTGTTTCAAACTCAGAGGAGAAATGCAAAGTTTTCAATACTGGCATGACTGAACTAGCTCTGAGTTTTTTCTGCTACAGTATTTTCTTAAATTAATTCAAGATGCTGATGAACTCTGGGTATGTAAGAAAACAGTATGTCTTTATGGAAAATTGGGTTTGAATGATATGTGCTACAGGCTGCAGCTATACATAATTACATATCAAAATTAAATTCAAAAACTTGGTTTCAAAAGCTGGTTATGGAAACTTTGTTTCATCTTGTAACAGATCCAAGGTATTTTAAAACTGGTAACATCTTCATCAAAGCTGGAAAAGTATTTCGTAAAATTCAGCATTAAAAACGTTAATAAAATAGAATTAGATGTTTTCTTAACATGTTAAGATACATCTACCTAAACCTAAAAGACAGTATCAAGTGAAAACCAAGTAATAAGAAAATTTAGTAAGATATCAGAGTACAAAATTAAAGAAACCAACTTTATAAGATATAATAGAAAATATGCACTTATTTAATTAGCCAACAAAGTATCAAGAATAAATTTAACAAAGTTAAGATCTACATGAGAAACACTTTATTTGAACAAGTGCATAGGAAGACCCAGTATTATAGGGTGTCAGTCGTCCCCACTTATTTTATAAATCAGTGTATTAATGAATATTCAATTAATGAAAAAATAAAAATGGATTAAGGTTTTTCTGGATCTTTGTGGGGTTTTTTTGGTTTTTATTGTTTGTTTTTGTTTTTGTGGGGAGAAGAGTGGGCAATCTGATCCTAATGTTTAAATAGAAAAAGAAACCAACAAAAATAGGTAGGAAAATCCTAAAAGAAAGGGTTATGAGTTCTGAAATCGTACAATGGTCTTAATGATTAAAACAGTGCTGTGCTGGCTCATGAACAGACGTCCAGAACAACATAAAACCATAAGAAGTATAGGAAAACACAAAAATACAAGAGAAATTAGCATACAGTACCTGTGACATTTCAGATTAGTAGTGAAAACATGACTGATAAATGGCATTAGGACAACTGAGTAGCTATCCAGACAATATATAATAAAGGATAAAAGCCACCCCATATCTCACATTGCACATCAAAATAAATTCCAAAAACGTCAAATACTTAAATGTTAAAAATAAAATAATAAAAGTCATAATAGAAATTATGGGCAAATTTATCACTTTGTAGTTAAAGGAAAACTCTGCTAATTTAAGCTAAAAATCCAAATGCAGTAAAAGAAGGATTTATAAATTCAACCGAATAAAAACCAAACATCTGCATGAAAAACTTGCCATCACAAGATAGACAAGGAAAAATAAATACATCATCTCCTATCACAACCTACGTCCTTAGTATATAGAGAGCTCCTAGAAACCAATATGAAAGACAAAGATTAGCAACCCAAAAGATAAACGGGAAATAACTTTAACTAGACAGTCCAGTGAAAAGAAAACACAGAAAGATGTTCAACCTTATGAATAATAGAAAACCTATTCAATTGGCAAAATACTCAGTTAATGAGACTGTGGAAGTAAATTAAGAGAGTAAATTTTACAAACCATATGGACAAGAGTTTGGAAACAGCTATAAAATTACAAAGGCACATATCCTTTGAGTAATTTTTCTAGTAGGAATTGATTCTCATGATATGTGCAAAATGACATATACATAAGGCTTTTAGTCCAGAATTATTTATTGTAATAAAAGATCTGCAACAACTTAAGTGTGTATCAACAGGAAACATCCACACAATGCAATACTCTGCAGCTTTAAAAAACGGAAAAGTTCTCCATGTCCTAATATGGGAGATTCTCCAATACAGACTGTGAAGCAAAGAAGCAAATGTAGTGCAGTAAGTACGCTACTGCTTGTATGAAAAAATAGGGAGAGTGGAAGTGAGCACACATATTCACACTGGCTTCCGCATGCATCAGCAAACTAAGTGTACATAATAGTCACAACTCATTTCCTTAACATATAAAAAGCTCCAATTCAAGCAATCAATAAGAAAGAGTTTTTTAAAGTTTTTGTTTTGAGAGAGAAAGAGAGAGAGAGAGAGAGAGAGAGAAGGCGATGGGCCGAGAGAGAAAGAAGGTTCCCAAGCAGGCTCTGAGCACTCAGTGCAGAGCCCAGTGTGGGGCTTGATCTCGCAAATGGAGAGATCAGGACCTGAGCTGAAATCAAGAGTCAGACATTTAACCGACTGAGCCACTCAGGTGCCCCAATAAGGATTTTTTACACAGAAGAATGTATAGAAACTAGGCCGAGGAGGATGGGGATGGAAAGCAGACATTATACTGAATACGTTTTCATGTTTTTTATTTCTAAACCATGTGAATTATTACCCATTCAAAAATTTAAATTTAACAAATACATTTTAGGGGGTAAAATTATCTTTTTTATTTACAGAACGCTTGCTTTTATGTTTGAGCTTCCCATAATACATATTACTGTTTCCCAGCTGAACAGACTGCCATAGGCCTTACAGACCCATTATGTGAGCATGACAGACAGCAAAGAATTTAACTGAAATACTGTACGGCTTGTGTTTACTCACAAGTTCAGTCCACATTAATAGTCTTTCCTTACAGTACGAATTTCCGTTTTCTCTTTTTGTTTCTACTTTGCTAACTGTGGACTCTGCACAACCCCTTGGTCAGCTAGCTGCCTGGACTGTGTTTGGTCACATCCTGCTGAACCAGAACGACTCTGTCACCGTCCCCACAGCACCGCAGGCTGGTTCTGCGTGGACAGGTGGAGTCCGGCATTTCCGGTACTGGAACTACAGCCAGATGGTTCGCCGGCTGTACAGTCAGAGAAGAGACCTCTGGGCACGTCAAACCTGGCATCTGAGGAAATCGAGGGTCCGGCCCAGGGCAGGGGGGGACTGCAGACCTCGGCTGGGGGCACTGTCTCTCCTGCCACTCTGTCCCGGGTCCCAGCAGCGCTACTTCACCCCAGACATTCGCAGCCTGCCAGTCCTTTCCTGGAACCCGTCAGCGGCCAGCCAGGGGAAACACGGGAGCTGTCAATCAGACCCAGGGGAGTTTGGAAATTTGTGACATTCCCATGGAGGCTGAGGCTCCAAATCCCACACTGCTGACAAAGCCACAGCCCAGTGGCCCGTGTCCCCCTGGCGTTCAGATTCCTCCTTCTTCTTGGGACCCACAGGCCTCGGCCCAGCTCGGGGGCCCTGCTGACCACCCATCAGCCCACCGTGTCTCTCGGCCGGGGCTCGGCCCCTGGCCCGCTCGGTAGCTCTGTGACTCGGGTAGGTACCCATCCCCGTGAAGAGCGGCTGCTGCCTCGCTGAGTGATCTGCAGGCTGGTGATGACGACAGATATAAAGACAGATGACATCTAGAGAGGTCAGTGTCCCTACAGTCACGCCCCTCGGGCTCTGTCGCCATCTCACTCATCTCCATCCCAGACGGGCCTCTTGGGCCCCCGCCCTTTCCTATGAAGTGTGCTCGGCGGGGCCCTGTCCCCGCTCCTGCCCGCTGGGCTCTGCCTCCTGCCAGCTCACCCTTGGCTGTGGCCTTGCGTCCCTGAGGCCCCAGCACACAGGGGCCTGGGCTGGGTGGGTCCTGTCTGGAGGGAGTAGTGGGGAGACGGGGCAAACGTGGGGGGTGGGGTGGGGGGAGGAGCCAGGCCTCACGGCCACGAGTTCGCGGTAACACTGGGCGAAGCTGTCCTGTGCACTGCACCCAGAGGGACCCAGACCCACTGCCACGCGGAGTCCCGGACGCAGAGCGCGTGAGAGGGCTGGTGGCGCCCCAGGGCCAGCTGGGCCGCTGGAGGACTCGCGGGCTGGGGCTCCCAGACGCCGGGGTACCCGGGGATTGCTCATTAGGCACTGGCAGAAGGCGGGGGAGTGCCATCGGGATGCGTGCCAAGCAGAACCTGGCACGCGGGGGGCCCTCGGCAGCAAGACGTGGGCTCAGAACCACAGGCAGGGGAGGGGCACGGGGCGTGGCTGGACCTCCGGCACCATCTGGACACGTCCCCACCATTTGTCTGCCGGCTGGATGTCGCACCTCCCGGGTCCCCGTGTGGGTGTCTGCGCCCATCACACCTTCTTCCTGCGCCTTCCCGATCTGCACAAACACCAGGCAAATGGGCTTCCCGCTGAGTCATCAGGTGCCCAGCCGTTCCCAGGCCGCCGCCTCCCCTGGGAGAGACCCGCCTGCTTCTCCCTCCTCTGGGAGGTGCGAAGGCAGGGCGGGGCCGGTGTGGCCGCCTCACCGCCCCGCTCACCTCCTCCCCGCTGCCAGCCCCGCTCGGCCCCGCTCCTCCCCAGGAGCCCCCCCCCCCCACCATTCTGCGACTGAGTGTCTCACGTAGGGCCCCTCAAGTCCCTCCCAGCTGCCTGCCGTTCCGGCCGCTGCGCGCTCAGGCCGTCCTCACTCGCCCCTCGTCCCAGGGACGCCCCCCAGCTCTCTGGCCGCAAACCCCCTCCGCAGCACCAGGCCTCCGTGCCGAGCCCCATGGGGCCATGTGTGGTCCCTCCGCTCAGCCACCGCCACCACCGGGACCCCAGGCTGCTCAGCATCATGGCTCAGGTGCCAAGCCAACAGCATCCCGCTCACCTCCCTGGACAACCCTCTCTTCCCCGCCCTCCCTGCACCCCAGCTCAGTCCCTCTGCTGTGCTCCGTCAGCTTTTCAGGATCTCCCCAGGGTCCCTCTTCTCTCCCCCTCACAACACAGACCCCACGTCCAAGCCGACGAGGCGACGACCACGAGACAGACTCACGGCCTGCGCCACCAACGCAGAGAGGAACCCCGAGCGCTGCGGTGGCCCCGGATCTCAGCGCACACCTCCCCGCCGCCCGTGGAGGACGATGAGCCGGCCTCCGTCCTGGCCCCTCTGTCCCGGCCTCCGTCCCCGGCCTCCGTCCCCGGCCCCCCGGCCCCGGCCCCAGCCCTCCGGCCCTGGCCCCCCGTCCCGGCCTCCATCCCAGCCCTCCGTCTGCCTCTGCGTTAGGCCGGGGGTCTTGTCTCCGTGTTCAGGGGTCCCTCGGCCTCCCCCGCGGAACGTCGTGCCCACAGTGACGGGTTCTGTCCGTTTCCATGTAACCCGCATCCAAGCCAGACACGTCTGAACTGTCAGCTAGGGAGGGAAGGAAACGGGAACACAGCCCCAGCAGGGAGCGGCCCTGCAGGCCCCCGGCCCGGGACGCGGCCTCCGAAAGGGGGGCCCCAGATCCCTCAGCCCCTTAGTCCCGGGCGTCCCCAGGGCCTGAAGCCCGATGGCAACGGGTGCTGGTGGGCGGGAGCAGGGAGAGGCCTTCCTGCCTGCAGGGCCTCAGCTCTCAGACCTCCTCTCACCTCAGCCCCTCCCCCTTCACCTCTCAGACCCTCCCCCCACCCTCTCAGCCCCTCCCCCCTCACCTCAGCCCCTCCCTCCTCACCTCTCAGCCCCTCCCCCTCCCCTCAGACCCTCCCTTCTCACCTCTCAGACCCTCCCCCCTCACCTCAGGCCCTCCCCCCTCACCTCTCAGGCCCTCCATCCTCACCCCTCCTGGTCGCCATGGGGATCTGTTTCTGGATGACATGCCTCAGGACGACCATCTGCAAAGTGTCCCACCGTGGCATCTAGAGGCCATATGCAGGGTGATGCACCATGTGGGGGGGGGCAGGAGGTGGCCCAGCATGGCATTCCTGCCAGGAGAGGACGCCTGGAAAGGGCCAGCTACCTTCCCCAGCTTCTCCTTTCCAGCACATTCTCTGAGCCTTAGTTCCTCGCCCTGAAATGGAGCTAACAAACCATCTGGCTCCAGACTCTACATAGACGTGAGCCCTTAATGACGGCCACGCAGTCTGGAAAGGAGCGGGCTTGCCCGCCAGGGCGGTATTCAGTATTTGTGATGAGAAGTCTGTGCCTGCTGGCTTCACAAACTGAGTTTACGACTGAGTTTTGAACCTAACATTAAATACTCTTGTTGTAAAGTAAGTAGATGACGTTCTGGAGGACCTTCCTGTCTGCACGCAGGGCCTTGTGTGGATAAACTTGAGATCTGATCTTACAGCCTCCGTAAGCAGTCCCGAGGTCATTGGTGTTGCCCCTTCCCACGGCCCCGGGGGACATGGCAGGAGAAGGCCAGCCCGGTGTTCTAGAAGGCAGCATGCAGCCCATGGCCACGCAGAGGGTCGGAGCCCTGGCAGCCGTGTGGGCAGCTTGCGGTTAACAGCCAGGTGGGAACTGGTGTCTGCACGCACAATAACCACCTGTCCGAACACAGTCCCCAGTGAATCCACCCCTGCACGCCCTCCTCCACGGGAGATCCAGCCCGTCCTTAAACAGACAGCTCCCCCTGCCCCACCACAGATGGCTCGGACCACCACTGCTCTGCCCTCCGACTCAGGAAGGGCTGTGCTCCCCTCCTCGCCCCTCGTCAGTAAGTGGATAAGTCAGTCAGTGAACCCGTGGTGAGCCTTGCATTGACCAGGTGTGGGTACTGCGGGCCCTGTCCCTCATCCCGGCCTGGTGGCTGGCATGACACCTTCCCCCCTCCTTGTGTGAGCAGTGAAGGGGGGGACATGTCCCCTCGTGTGTGAGCAGTGCTGGGGACAGAGGGACTCATCCCTCCCTGTGTGAGGAGTGATGAGGAGGGACACATCCCCTTGTGTGTGAGCAGTGAAGGGGAGACACGTCCCCTCATGTGTGAGAAGCACTGGGGACAGAGGGACACATCGCCCCCGCCGTGTGTGAGCAGTGACTGGGGGCGGGGGGGACACGTGTCACTTGACCCCGGTCACAGACGCTCACCTCTGGGGTGGCCATAGCCAGTCACAGCGAGGAGGTCTCACGGCTGTTCCTTTGCTAAATGGCGCCACCATGCGTGTCCTGGAGGAAATGCAGACACTGTCACTATGGCGTCTGCGTGCTGCTCTGGGAAACCCGAAGTCTGTTCCTGGGAGTAGCTTTCCAACCAACTCTCTAAAAAGCAAAACAAAGGTCACCAAAACATGACCAACCGCGTTTGCGCAGACAACCCCCCTCTGGATGGGGTCTTGGGCCCCAGGGGGCCTGCCCTGAGCCTGGAAGTGGGGGAGCACCCTGTGAGCAGTGGGAGGAGGGGGGCCACCTGCTCTGAGCTGGGGGGAAGGTGGGGAGCCAGGGAGGGGATGCCCCTGCCCTAAGCCGGGGACTGCCTGCCCTGAGTGGTGGGGGCACCCGGTGAGCAATTGTGGGGAGGATGCCCCTGCCATGAGATGGGGGGATGGGGAGTGGGAGGGATGGAGATGCCCCTGTCCTGAGCCAGGGGGGCATCCCTTTGAGGGGGGAGGGGGGAGGGGGAGGACACCCCTGAGGTGAGCTGGGGGGGGTAAGGGGAGGGGATGCCCTTGCCCTGAGCTGTGAGGGCATCCCTATGAGCAGTGGGGGGGAGGACGCCCCTGTGGTCAGCAGATGGGGGGGGACACCCCTGCTGTGAGTAGGTGAGGGGGACGCCCCTGTCATCAGCCCTGGGGGCACCTGTGGCGAGTGAGCAGACAGGCCTCTGTCCACAGCCCATGAGCTGCTTCAAGTCACACTCAAAGAGTACTCCTCGGACTGACCCCAAGTCACTTTTCACCTCTAACCTGAGGCAGGGGATGCGTTTACCTGACCCGGCCGCTGGGGAGGGCAAGCCATGCTGAGAGCCAAGTCCCCCGTGGTAGAGCAGAAGTCCATCTCTATGGGGATGGGGACTCCAGCCAGCCAGCTGGCCCGTGTGACGGCATCCCTCAGCAAGTCAAAGCGAGAGGGCATCTGCCCTTTGCTGGTAAACTCTACATGACTTCGGCTGGGATGGGCCCCCACAGAGATGGGTGACATCATCCCGTGGCTGAGTCTGCAGGAAGGTGGTGGTGCATCAGTACCAGGGAGTGTGCCCCCGAGTGTCAGCAGGGCCTCCCTGAGGCACGGAGACGGCACCAGCCACCCCACCCAGCACCTGCCCCAGAAGTCCCCACGCTACTCCATCTGGGAGGCACGCACTGGGTCTCAGGGCTCCCAGGACCATGTGGGGGACACCCTCACGGAGGCTGGCTTCTTGCTACACGTTCTCAAGGGGAGACACTCTTCCCACCACTGAGCCCAGGCCACGTGAGCTGAGTGTCCGGGGCTGGCTGCGTCACTCTTGAGGCCCAGAACAAAATGAGAATCCAGGTGGAAAGCTGGGAAGCCTTTTCCTTTCCTCCATGGTCTCTGTTAGGGGCTGGGTCGAGTCCCCGAAACCTGTGTGTCTGAACTCCCAGACCTCAGAATGCGCCTGTATGTGGCGGTGGGGCTTTTAACAAGGTGATTGGGTTAAGACAAGGTCTTCAGGTTGAAGACACGATGGACACCTACCGCCAGGGGCTCCAGGTAAGCAGAGAGCCCCCCACAGTGTGTGTGGGCCCATCCGTCAGGTGAAGGCCTGCACACCCACAACGCAGATTCCACACGGGGAAAGGCCTTCTCTCCGTGGCAGGAACACGAGGTATTGCCCCGGTGTCCAGCCTGCCCTGCAGACTTCAGACGAGCCAGCGTCCAAGCCCCGTGAGCCAATCTCCAATTCCTTACGAGAGGCCAGACCCACCCAGGGTTCCGTGGGCCCTGTTTCTCTGGAGAGCCCTGGCTGGTACTCCCGCTGCCAAGGCCTGGGGCTCAGCCACGGCCGCACGCTGTCACCACGGAACGTGCCCTGCTTGCGGGTTCCGGGGATGAAGACCTGGAGGTCATGGCGAGGGCAGGGACGGTGTGCTGCCTCCTGCAGCCCATGAAGGAAGCAGGCTATGCGAGCGTCCTTGTTTGTGTCTCTAAGAACACTGGTGGGGTTCTTTCGTTTTCTTTTTTGTATTTGAAGCAAATACTGGTTCCTACTGAAAGCATCCAGCCTGTCACACGAAACGTGTCTGCCTCGATTCAGCGATGCAGGCTGTGTGTTTCCAGGAGCCCTTCCACTTCGTCGCGGTCGTGGCAGCCGTGGCGGTCGTGGCGTGAGTGTGCACAGCAGTCCCCTAACCACCCCCGCAGCTGTAGCGTTTCCTCCTCCCTCAGCACTCATTTGGGTCCTCCCTCCTTTCTTGGTAAGGTTGCTAAAGTTTTGTCAATTTTGTTTATATTTAAAAAAAAAAAAAACCCAACTTCTAATTTCACTGTTTCTATGTCATCTCAGTCTCTCATTTATCTGTTTTTTTCTGTATCGTTTCCTGCATGCGGCTAAGTTTAGATTTAGCCTGTTCTTTGGTTCCTTGGATGTAAAGTGAGGGTGTTTACAGATGTTGTTTCTTAATGTAGGCGTTTATCACTATCAACTTCCCTTCGGAACTGCTTTTGTGCCTTTTGCAAGTTTGGGTACGATGTGTTTCCATTGGTTTGTCTCAAGATTTTGAGACAACTTTCGGATTCCCTTTTTGACGTCTTCTTTATTGTTCAGGAGAGTCTCAACGTCCACAGATTTTTTTGAGTTCTCCAGGTCTCCTGTTATGCATTTCTAGTTCCTCACCATTCTGATTGGAAAAGGTACTTGGTGTGATTTCACTCTTCTTAAATGCGTTGAGACTTGCTCTGTGGCCCATACAAGCTGGAGAGTGCTACATGGACACTCAGCAAGAATATGCATTCTGCTGTGGTTGGAAGACATGTTTCCTGTTAGGTCGACTGGTCTGTTACCAAGTCAGCGGTTTCCTTATTGGTTTTGTCTGGACGATGCACCCGTTGTTGAAATGGGTACTGAAGTCCGCTGACACTTCCTTTTTCTTTCCTTCCTATTGCCGTCTTCCTTTTGTTCTCTCAACATTTGCTTTAGGTATTTAGATGTTCCCGTGTTAGGCACATACGTATTGACAATTATTAAACCCTCTTGATGAATCGACCCCATTATCACGATATGATGACCTTTTTTGTCCCTTGTGACAGATTTTATCTGAAAGTCTATCTTGTCTGATAGGAGTACACCCAGCCCTGCTCTGCTTTGGTTCTGTGTGCAGGAAAACCTTTCTCCGCTCCCTCACTTTCAGCCTGTGTATGTCCTTACAGCTAACATGAGTCTCTTGTAGGCAGCATGTTGTTGGGTCTCGGTGTCTGCTTTTTTTAAAATCCGTTCAGTCTTTCTGTATCTTTTGATTAGAAAATTTAATCCACTTACATTTAAAGTAACTAATGGTAAGTAAGGACTCAGTACTGCCATTTTGTTCACTGTTTTCTGATGATTCTGTAGTACTTCCATTCCTTTCCTCCTTTCTCACGGTCTTCCTTTGTGACTTGTTGATGTGTGTGTGTGTGTGTGTGTGTGTGTGTGTGTGGCCTAACTTGATCTTTTCTCTGCAACTTTTGTGGGTCTACTAGAGAGGATTTCTTTGTGGTAACCATGAGACTTACAGAAAGTGGCCGATAGTTATAATACTCTTTTAAGCTGATAACTGCAATCATTCAATCATACGCAGTTCTTCACTTTTCTCCCCATTTTATGCTATTGATGTCACATTTTGCATCTTGTAAATCCTGTATCCATTAACAAATTATTGTAGCTATAGTTATTTTTATTATTCTGTCTTTTAACTTTTATACCAGAGCTAAGTGATTCATACTCCACTGTTACCTATTACAGGAATCTGAATTTACTACAAATTTACTGTTACCAGCGAGTTTTTTAAGTTGTGGCTTTAACAGTTTCCAAATGAAGAACTCCCTTCAGTATTTCTTGTAAAGCAGAGCTAGTGATGATGAACCTTCCGCTTTTGTCTGTCTGGGCAGGCCTTTATTTCTTCTTCATTTCCAAGCAGAGCCTTCTTGGTTCACGGTTTTTACTTGCAGCACTTTGGGACAAGGATCTCCTTCAGAATCTGCAGTTGGGTCTGCACATGGCAGCCTGTTACCAGGTGTGCAGACCAGTATGTTTCCCACGAGGCCCTGGGCAGGCAGGACCAGCCCCAGATGGCAGCTGAGGGGGGTTAGAGCCAAGTCACAGGGCTAATCCAGGTCCATGGCCAGGATAGAGGTCTGCGGGATCACTGCTAGGGGCACAGACAGGTGTGCTTCCTGCTGAGTCCCTGGGCAGGTGGGACCGCTCCCAGACCATAGCTGAAAGGGGCTTCAGGCTCCACAGTCCGACAGAAGTCAGTGGGCCTGCCTCCAGGGGCACAGAGGAGCAGTGACATACCTGCCTTGTACCCACTTTGAGCCTCACCGAACCCCCACACATCACGGGTCCACTGGCATACTTTGTTGCTGGGGCATCAGGAACACTGTATGTGGACGAGGCAGCAAGGAATGTAGACAGGTACCTCCTCTGTTCACACAGAGCCCACGGCCCCACCAGACTTCACTTACAAAATTCAAGTTCAAAATAAAACTAAGAAGTGTCAGAAGATCACACCACAGAGCAGCAAGCCCAGTCAGTCCTCTTGAGCACACAGGACTACGCAGTCTCTCTGCGGAGAGGCCAGCTCTGTGTGTCCTTTGTCACACTGCCTTATCAGAGGTCACCTGTGAAGGAACTAAGGACATAGCTTCTCAGGGCTCCCATCTCCCCACCAGGGGTGGTCTGAGACCTCAGGTCCTCTCCCCTAGACAGCCTTCCACACACAAGCCTCTCTCAGATCAGCAACATCTCTTAGACCTCTGGATTCTCATCTAAGGAGCACGAGGGGAACACGGAGTCAGGGTCCCTGGGACAGACACAACGGGGGTCTAAGGAGCACAAGGGAAACACGGAGTCAGGGTCCCCGGGACAGACACAGCCAATAAGGAACCTGATGATGGGTGCTGGCGGATCTATTTGGGGGAGGGCGAGGACTGATACTCCAGTGGAAGTAAGTGGCTTCCTTCTGAGCGCAGCACTCGACCTGGGTGACCGTGGGGCCTCCGCAGGTGGTCCCACAGCCAGCCTCGTGCTGGGACACTCGGTGGGAGTGTGGCTTGGGGGCGGTGGGCAGACCTGGGGTGACGGTGTCTTTCTTTCTTTCTTTCTTTCACACCCTATCTCCAGTCCGCATGAATCTGCTGAAATCCTGTTTCCCCAAAACACCCCAAGTCGCCCCAAAGGGAACATCAGCATCCAGCTCGGCACTCACTTGATGTCACTTCAGGGCTGCGGACACCACTTCTGCCCCTCCATCACCCGGACTCAGCCGGAGAGGAACGTGCTTGTTTACAGCCTCAGGTGCCGCCGGCCTGTATGGAGGACCTAGAGCGTCAGGTCCTGGAAGGACCGAAAACTAAGAGAGGGCGTGGGCGTGGGCGTGGCTGCTGTCGTGGGCTGCCGGGTCCCAGCACTAAGCGGGTGACCAGGCCTGCAGAGACCTGTGGTGGCAGCTGGCTCACCATGGTGCTCCTTGGCAGGAATATGTGGGCAGTCCCTGACGTCCCCCTCGGTCTGGTGGACAGAGAGGTCACTACAGTCATGCAACAGAGGGACCCCCCTCCCCTCCAAATTCAATTCCCAGGACGGAGCCAGTTCACAGGCCCAGAACCCCTCTCCCCGGGGACGGCGGGGTCCCCCGGCCCCCAAGGTCCAGGGCCGTGGGCAAGGCAAGCCTAGAGCCTGGCCTCTGTCCTCCCAGGTGGTGAAACCAGAAGCAAGACAGCTCCGATGGGAAGGGCTGGCCTGCACCGCGGCCTCCGAGGCGGCCGCGGGCCCCTGGTGAGCAGCCAAGGGTTGTCGCACGTTCAGTCGGGTCACAAGCTCCGCTGCAGACGCTGCCCCAGATGTAGCTTCTTCAGATCAAAGCCACTTGTGGCCTCTGCCGCTGTGGCCCCTCCTGTCTGCCTGCTACCAAACCTGTCACGGTCTGTGTTCACCTGTGGGTCAGAGCAGCACACCCCAGGGGCCTGTGTGCGGGCTGGTCACTTCTCCGGTTCTTCAGTACATGCCGGAGCCCGGGGCCGCCCCGTGGGCCAGTCCACCCGTGGGCGACGTGTGTGGACGGGACATGGACAACACCCCAGACGTCTGGGTGAAATACGTGAGAGCCGAAGGGGGTTGGGGGCACAAACCGACGAGAACACAGGGACTGAGGTCTTGCAGGTCCCAGGGACCCAGGACCAGGGAGTGTTCCAGTTTCGCCCGCTGCCCCTGGGAAAGAGGCAAGTTATAGGGAGCCTCTTCTGGGCTCCGGAAGCAACACTTGGCTTTGCTGTTCTGACGTTAAACGAACCCATCAAACTGCCAGCTTTGCAGGAGGTCAGGAATAGGAAACTCTCTACGGCAGGTGGACATGAAAGCTGCTGTCTCCTCCGACCGCGGTGCCGACGGGGTCCCACGGTGGGCCGGGCCGCAGTGATTATTCTGCAGGCAACCGTTCTTCCGGAGCCCGGGACAGACCCAGACTGCACTTTGCCACAGAGCTGGTCAGAGCACTATTTGATCCTTTGTGTCATTAGGCTGGACAGCTGCTGGGGTGCTTCACCACAAGACTGCAGTGAGACGTGCGCGTGCACACACACACACATACACACACACAGGCTCAAACGTGTCCCTGGGCAGACTGCACACGCACCTACGCAGCTGCATTGGGTTGCAACGGGTCCCCACAGTCTCCCAGTTTCCGACGCCTGATATAAGAAGGTCCTGCTTGACTGCTAAGCAGGAACACTGATATCACCTAAAGATGAAAGCTAGAGCACCACGGCCTCCAGGGTGACCCTAAAGGAGGATGGCCAGGTGTCCCAGGGTGAAGGGTGGCCTTAGGGAACAATTACCTGCAGAGTAATTACCCGGGACGCTAGGTGCCTGTGCCGGGGACGCAGTTGTTCACGTTACCTGGACAGAGTGGCGGCCGGGGGATGAAGCTACAGGAAAGTAGCGGCAACGAGAAAGCTTGGCCAGTCAGCAAAGGAGTAAGACTGGAAATCGGTGGCAAGTGGCATCTAAGCTGTGCGCGAGGACTGAGGAAGAGAGAAGCGGTCAGGCATCCTGGAAAGAGCCGTGTGCAGGTCGTATCCCACGTGGGTGCCCACCACTGGCGTCCAGCGCCACGACGGCCTGTCTGTGGACACCAGCGACTGTTCTTTGTCAACGGGCTCAGAAAGCCTTCCTTGCTGCAGTGGTTCTAACAACACCGCCTCTAAGCCGTCCAGCAAGGAGCCCGTGGGCCACACTGGCCCCAGCAGCCAGCTGGAGAACGTGGCGGAGGGAGGACGGGTCTGTGCTGGCTGGCGGCAATGCCTTGTGGGGCCCTGGTCCCCCCAGATGAGCCTCATGCCCCGAGCTGTCACTCAGCACACAGCGTGGTCTCGCTGGCAGAGCCCGGGTGGAGGAAGCACGGAGGGCGGCAATGGCTCCTCTAATCGCCAGGAGCCACTAGCTCATCTCGTAACTTGGGACTGTTGGCTTGAAGGTTCCTATGAGAAGCTTCCGCAGACAGACACGAGTACCCCACCGGCCGGCGGCTGAGAGGCCACTGGCTGCCCTGGACGCTTCACGCGATGAACAAAAACACAAACAAGGGTTGGCCGTGACGGTGGGGGTGACTGCTCCCCATTCGCTTGGGGACAGGCCTGCTGCCAGACGGGGGCAGGGAAGAGTGTGTCTGGAATTTAGGGGGTCATCTGGGGAACCTCCTAGTATCCCCACGTCAGGGATCAGAGCCAGGGAAAACTAGCTGGCAAAACCAGAAAGACGTGAGAAACCTTTTGGGAAAGCAGCCTGAGTCACCCTACCAGGTGCGTGGCTGAGGGCAGAGGACCATGGAGGGTGCTGGAGAAAAGGGGGTCTTTAATACCAACTTCTGCAGGTCACCAGGTGCACAGGAGCCCCACCTGTTTCTTCACGGGTTTGGTAAACATATCAGTTCTCTTATTTCCCCTTTTCCTCTCCAGCTCCAGCACCAGCAGGGGTAGGAGTGGTCACTCCTGTAAATCATCACTCAGAGTCTGGCCAAGGGAGGCTGTGACCACACTCCAAAGAGCACATCCCAGGAGCAGAAACGGACGTGAGGTCTGCGCTTGCACACGTCCAGAATGCACCACAGGGGCAGAAACTCGGTGCTCTGTCTTCACCCAGGAGTTCAGTTTAACAAGGGTGTGACGGGAGTACTGAGTTAGTGAAGGGATGGATGGAATGTGCCAGAACGTCTCGCCCCACAGCACCACCCCCTCCCTTCAGGGTCTCCCTGGCACTGCTCTCAGACAGCAAGGAAGCCAGAAATGCACGTTCCGGGTGTCCTTCCTTGGAGGGCTGTGGGTTAGAACCTGCCGGCCGGGTCCGGAAGGCGGGGAGGAGGCCACAGTTCACTGTGCACGACCTACTGCACACGCAGACCTGGGACAGCCCCGTGGGGGTCCTGACAGCCGCCGGCTTTGCAGCTGCCACCTGAGACAGAGAGTGGGGCTTCCCGGATGGTCAGACGGCTGCAGCGGCACAGGGCACACTGGGAAGCGCAGACCCTGGCTCTCTGAGCTGCACTGGGGCAGCTGCACCCTGCCCCTCACCCCTCCAGCTCTCCCCACGCCTGCAGGACTCTCCTTACCCGGGCACGTGCCCGGGCCCCCGCTCTCCCAGCCACGCGCTTCCCGGCAGGCCTGCCGCCCGGCGCCCACATCTGCCCGGCACCCGTGTCTGCCTGGCGCCCCTCCGAGGAGCGGCTCCTCCCGACCCTGCCCATGGGACTGGATCGTCTGACCTCACTCCGTGCTCCAGGGATGAGGCTGGAGCAGCCCAAGCTCGCTTTCTGTGCCCCGGTGGCTGCTGGGGACTGGACAACTACACGGCCCGGCCAGTGAGTGCAGGGGGCAGGGTCCTGGCCCGAGACAGTTTCCGAGAGTTCTCTGGTGACAGGTGGGTGAAAGGCTCACCCGCCCCGGGCACTGTGTCATGCTGGGGGCACCGCAGGGCTGCAGCCACTTGGCTGCAGGAGGGGCCCAGCCTGGGGCTCACACCGACTCAGAACAGCAGCGAGCCGCAGAGAAACGGAGCTTGATCCCTGACCAGAGAGCGCCTGGGCTCTGCCCTACCTTTGGATTTTTCAATTTCCATGCAGGTAAATACAGCCTGTGCGGACTGGGTTTCTGGATGTAGCCAAAAGCATCATGACCTCTAAGTGCGTTCACAAAGCTCCTTTACTCGTGGGCTTCCTGGCTAAATGTATTAACATTTGTTTCTTCCCACTAAAGGTCCAAATCTTCAACAGAGCTGCCCGCGTGAGAGCGATCGTCTCTCTCCACTTGTTCCTCTCTGGGCTGGTGAAAACCCCCAGGTTCTCCATGTACCGCAAGAGCGACTTTAGGAACCTGTTTTAACAAAAAGAAATGTATTTATTCTATCGTGAAACGGCCCAAAGATTTAACTGTGCTCTCTTCCTTTTGGAATTCATACTGTCCTGAATTTCTGTCTGCAAATTCGAGAGAGAGCAGCACGTGCAGAACGGAAACAGAACACAGGTCAGAGGGAGACGCTGAGAGCCCCGACTGCAGAGGCGGCTGGACTCCAACAAGTCCACACCTGCTGCCTTTTCTCACTTACTGTCAGTCAAGTGAGACGGGTTAGGAGACAGATCTAGGTTCCAGAAGGGGTGTTAAGAGACCACGGAGATTAGGTGCCACGTGACGCACACACAGGCACAGAACGGGGACAGGCGAGCCCCAGGCCCCGCGTGCGGGCTGCTCGTGGTCCCGGCTCCCCCGCGCCCGGCGCCCACGATGCCTCCTGAGGTCCTGCAGCTGCCGCCTCGTGGGCCACCTTCCGCTCTGGCAGCACCGCTCACAGAGGTTGACCAAACCGACCATGTCCTTCCTCTCCGACTGGAGGGAACCAGTCACGCTTGTACTGTCCAAGTTCTCTCCAGGTGGCCAAGTAGTCTACGATGTTCTCCGAAGTCTAACTCCAACTATTTTCAAAGTTAAAATAGTGATACAATAAAAATCCACATCCGGAGAGTGATGCTCAGCTGGGGAGGATGTGTATCTGGCAACGTCTACACCACTGGACGCCATCCCAGGACTCTGCTCCCGCCCGGCGTGCCCACACAGCCATGGCAGAGGCACCCCCAGCCCAGAGCATCGGCAGTGCTGAGCGGGGGGCCTCACCTGAAGCCACCAGTCATTAACGTTCTGCAACTTTGCTGCCCTTGTTTCTACATAGGTTCCACGCTTCTTTAAGAAAACGTCGGTCACGTGTTCATGTACATTTATTTATTTATTTTGAGAGAGACAGAGAGACAACACAAGCCGAGGAGGGGCAGAGAGAGAGAAGAGAACTGAGGATCCGAAGCAGGCACAGACAGCACACTGTCAGCCCAGAGCCCGACAGGGGACTCGAACTCACGGACTGTGAGATCTCGGCCTGAGCTAAGGTCGGACGCTCAAGTGACTGAGCCACTCAGGCGCCCCTCATATTCACTCAAACGTGAGGTATGTGCTACCTGCAGAGTGTCAGCAATATCACCCTGGGTCTGTCACCACACAGAGGAATTCTGAAAGCACTCACAAGCGCGTCATAAGTTTTCTGAAGTGAGCTTACACGGTGTTAGTTTAAAAGGTTCACAAACTTGCACCAAAAATCCACAGAGAAAAAGAGCAAAGAGCCAACCAAGACTCTGGGGTTTTAAAAACAGTATATGAAAAAAAAAAAAAAATAAAAACCCATAGAAGTGAAAATTACTTAAAATTACCAAAACATAATTCCACTTCTTGTAGATAGGTCATACTTACTTTAGATACTGTTGATATTCGTACGTAGTTTTTCCACAAACCACGTGAATGTTGACCAATTCCAGTGCAATCAGCAGTAAAATCAGGTAAAGCACAGGAGACAGAAGCTTAATACTAAAAACAGATGCTGAACAGTTAAAATTTGACAAACGTAAGTACTTTCCACTTTCATTAGTGAAAACACTTTTTCAATACTGTTTTCAAGTGGACTGAAATTCATACTTCTCAAGTGGAGGAAGTAGAAATGCCACTGTGGACGGTTCCCTGTGGCCCCCACCCCCCACCCCTGCCCCCTCAGAGGAGCGACGGCTAAGGTGGGTCTCCCAGCAGACAGTGGCCCGGAGTGGGCATGCTGGCGGGCTCCACAGCCTGTGATGTCACTGGCTCGGGGTCTCTGTGCCGCCGGCCAGCATCCTTCTTACATTTGATGTTTGGCAAAGGACACTCACAGAAAGAAATACACATGTGGCTTTAACATAAACACATGTTCAATGTCTCCAGGACTCAAAGATCCCAGAATCAAAGTAAGATACTATCTCACCCATGAAACCAGAAGAGTTTTTCAAACACACCATCTGGGGAAGGATGTAACGTAAGAGTCATTTTATAGACTGCTGGTAGGAGTGTAACTACATGTTACCTTCCAGAAACAGCCAAGGAACACCTGCTAAAAGCTTTACAGATACAAATACCACTCAACCCAAAACTCTAGGAATTTGTCCAAAATCGTAATTTCTTAGGGATGTAGCACATCCTGAAATACACACAGGTGAAGAAACCAAAAGGCAGGCGCACCCAGGTTAACCTGCTGTTAATATTTAAATATGCTAAATATTCCTTTGGGTTGCTAATACCCGTATTCTCATAAAGTAACATGTGCCAGAACCTCCTCTGAAAGTAAGCTTCAGAACCACATCCCATGAGAACTCCTGCCCAACAGGGACCCAGGATGGCGAGCCACACACCTACTCAGCATGTGCAGATACGTCTGTCTCTGCCGGGAGCGCAGCCTCCGTTCCACCCACTGCTGCTGTCTCCGCTCTGCGGAGGTGGCGACCTGGCTGGACACACGGGCGCAGTGCGTGCTGATGTTTCGGAGCAGAGTGAGCACTTCCAGAACGGTTCTGGGACAGAAGAGAGTTGGGACGGGGGTGCCACAGAGTTCACGGATCACCTGGGGCCACCTGGGGATTAGAGCGCAAGTTCTCAGGGCACGTGTTCACCGCCCAGGCTCCCTGGAAGGTCGGCTTCCATTGAGTGTGGCCAGTTGTGCGCTGTGCTCAGGCCAACGTGAAATATGGCAGGCGACACGCATGCTGGACCGTGGGGGACAGAGCGCACAGGGTGATCTCAGGCACAACGTGCTCGCACAAGCCCATTGAGGCGCACCTCCTCGCTCCCCTGGCGCCACAGTGGGGTCTACTGCTGCCACAGGCCCGCCAAGTCGGAGACACGGACAATGGCGGAATCTGTGACCGCAATTTAACAACTCTCAGACACTCACTTCTCCACGGGAAGGCTGTCCACGTCACTGGCGACACGGAGATTCTCAGGCAGGTGGTGACACAGCTCAGACACGATTTCTGTAACTAAAGAGTTGCAGGCATCTGTCTCAGAATGACCTAACCTGAAAGACAAAACATTTAAAGACAGAGGCAATTAAAGGCCCAATCAGCGCCCGTGCACAATCATTATTTTAATGGTTTACTGAGCGAAGCGCTTCACCTGCAACTTAGTTTTCCCAAACGTGAAACACAAAAGCCTCCGTCAGAGGCAGTGCTACAAGTAAAGAGCACGACTCTCACAAAAGCAACAGATCATCCGAGTGTCTCCCAGGAGGTGGGCCTGCTGCACCCTGACTCCAGATCACCTCCCCACCCATTCCTCTCCTGAGCTTCGGACCCTGCTTATCGCCCACTAAGTACTGAGAATGGATACCACCCTCCTCCCGCACGGCCCAGCTGGGCCCCCAGTGTGGAGACTGCTGCTCACTCTGCCCCGCCACACACTTGGTCATCCTCTCCTTGCAACCCCCCCCCTCGCCTGTCATCCTCACAACCCCTCCACCCTTGCACTTGATGGTCCCCCCCTCACCCTCCCCGCCCCACACCTGGTCAGGTCATCTCCGGAGGCTGGCCGTCACTGGGGCCCAGGATGGAACTCACCAGTCATCATCATCACCCTTCCACCCCTGTACTAGGTTGCCCCCAACCCCTCACACCCCATACCCCTCGCCCCACACCTGGCCAGCACATCTCCCGAGGCTGGTGGTCCTTCGGGCCCCAGGAACTCACCTGGCAGCCTCCTCAGCTTCTTCTGGAAAAGACAGGAGGGGCCAAATCTCGATGCTCTTCTCACAGCTCAGCACCTGCCGGAAAATACCCTACTGCTTTTAAAGATTTTACAGAACAGTCTGGAAAACATGTTTGTAAACCGTTACAGACGTTGCAACCTATAGCTTTCTAGAAGACGCATATTGGTAAGAACATCACAGATCTTACAGCCCTTTATAAGTAGCAGACAGGGCTTGGTTACTCCATGTAATCAGATAAGGGAAAGCCAGTGAAATTAACAGGGGATTAGCAGGTAGTTAATATCTGGACGAGCTGTAAAACTTATCCCAAACTCCTCCTGATGCCCTCCTTTGAGAGCTGAGGTCTACCTTTCCCCGCCTTCCCCCACCAAGCGGGGACCCGCCTTGGTGAGTGGCCTTCACCCGACAACACAGCGCAAGTGGGGATGGGTGACTCTGGAAGACAGGTCCCAAAGGGCTGCGTGTCTCCCGGGGAAGCCAGTGACCAGGAAGACCTGCACCAACTTCTCATCTCCTCCCACGTAGCATCCAACCAGTGGAGCTCACATTCCTTATGCATGAAAGTGTGACCAAACTAAACATCGTTGTTGACCCACCTTTGCGCAGCAGTAATAAGCAAGGCAATGACCTTAAAAAGAGCAGGATACAAGACTGCTACGTGACAAACAGATAAATAATGGATGGCAGGAATGAGAGGCTGCAGAAAAGAGTGATAATCCGAAGAACCCAGTACGGGCTGGGGGGAGGCGTGGAAGCAGCAGCCAAGGGGCAAGGGGGCCTCTCGGGGCTGGAGGCTCAGCCACGGAGGCCCCGGGCACAGCCTGCCGTCCTGGTGCTCCTCCTCCCGGGGCCTCCCTCCTTCCCGTCTCTGCGTGTCATAGTCCTACAGGCAGGTTCCGGGGACTTCCCTTCTGGTGAATGTTGTTCTTCGGAAGCTCAGGGCCACGGCAGGCAAGCTAAGTGTGTGGTGCAGGCATATCAGCCTAATGTCTCGCTGCCAAACAGAACTCACCTGACACAGGGATTCGGGCCGAATTCTCTCAGAGCAGCAGCTAGAACACCTCACATCGACTGCGGACAATGCCTTCTAAGTGACACTATTTTCCGTGAGACGCAAAACTTGGACTCTGTCATCTCAGACAGTCCCTTCCAGCTGCCCCTGCAAATCTCTCTCTAAACCCCTTATGTGCAGATTTTATAGCTTCCCTTTAGAGGGCAATCGCACTGATGAATTTTTAAGTTACAACTATCATGATTGTTAGATTCTTGGAGGTGACTCATTTTTGCCCCCTTGCACCACATTCATATCTTGCTGCATGCAGAATAAACTACCTAAGGTAACTTCCACACTCGAACTTCCTGGCAGAAATGCTTAAAAGTTTGTTTTAATTTAGGGGTGAACGATAGCTGGTCTGAGAAGATTAAAGGAATGTAGCCATTGTTCACCACCGACAAAAAGTGTTAGTAGTCCTGAGTTAATGGCCATGATAATGACGACTGCCCACCAGGGCCCCATGATGATCCAACTGACACACATCAAGTACTAAACACCCCAAGGAACAAACACTCCCAGGACTTAAACTGCCAGATGTGGCGCAGAAGGCTCAGAGGACAAGCCGCATGGTCTAGGCCGCCCAGACCCGCCAATGTCTACTGCAGGGGCCCATGCATATGCCCTGCCTGGAGGCCTACGTGTGACTCACCTGTTTTTTCAGCTGAGAAACTGGGTGGAAGTGAGCACTGTAGCCTTCAGCAAGAGCGACCAGTGACTTTACCACTGCCTTTTCCTGGTTCAGAGAAAACAGACAGTAGTTAGGACGACGTCCAGTCAGGCCTGTACTTTTCTTCTACTGAATGCTAATCACACGAGAGCCCCAATTTCAAATTATCTTCCTTCACAGAATCCCACTCAGCTGTAATAGAACTCTTCATTAAAATAGGTTCGAGACAGTAGTCAAATCGTGACAAATAGAATTTTTTTAAGTGAATCCAATTAACAGTGATAAATAGGAAAGGCCATGTCTGTTCTTTGTTCATGATCAATAACGCCAGAAATAAATAAGAAAGAAAAAGATTCCAAACAAACAACTGGGAATGTAAGAACTCCTCATAAGAAACCGGAACGGGAATCTAAACATTAAAAAACTGTACAAGCAAGAGAGTTATACTGCTATGAATACTTAATTGCTAAATACATAAATATTGAAAAAAAGAGTAAATATAACATCACATTTACAGCTGACGTGACTATGAAGCCAGAAACTCCACGCTGGCCAACTGAAAACTATGAGAAACAAAAAAGCCAGTGAGTGTACTCATTTTCCTCAGTAATCAAGCAGCAGCTTCCCCACATAGAAGCTAGAACTGCCCTGAATTCTCAACGGAACAAAGCAAGTCGCCAAGTCGAAGTTATGTCGAGAAGAAATACTCTTTCATTCGCTCAAAAACCCAAGTCCTACACACAGCCGACAGGGTTCTGGCCACGTGCACAAAATGGACAGGCAGCCACGACTCACACGTGAGAAGGTCAGTAATGAAGCCACAGAGGCTCTGGGGTCCGGCAATGGCCAAAGCACACGACTTCTCCTCGGGGACAGGAGAGGTGGCGTGTGGAGGATCACTCTGGAGGCCTCGACAAGAGAAAAAAGGGGCCATCGGAGGGGGGGGCAGTTCGGGAGAGGGGGGCAGGTCGGGGGAGGGGACAGGTGGGGGGGGGTCGGCCCAGCAGGCGCCCATGGTGTGGGGAGAAACGAGTCGGGGACATACATGTGGAGAGCGGAACACGGCACGGGGTCACATGAAGACAGGACTCTGGCCTTGGGACAGCACTGTCACTCGGGGGAGGCTTGAGGAGGGGAGGCTGAGGACGTGGAGACAGCACGTTTGGGAATAATGTTCGTGGTTATAAGAAGCATTAAGAATCCCGAAGTTAATCCATCAGCTCATCCCTGTTTGTTTCCTGATCAGTCTCAGGCTTTGTATTTATTGTATAGCGAGATGAGTTTGGCTGCAGTAAGAAGTGGAGAGGAGGCAGCGAAGCTCGAAAGGTAAGATGGACAGGAGAGTAACCCTACAGACGCTCAGCTCTGTCACGAAGGTCAGTACGGATACACCCCGAGCACCCAAGACCAAGGCCACTGTACACAGCACAGTGACATCCCCTAAATGCCGGTGGGCAATTGCAAGTGATCTGTCAAAGAAAAAAAGCCAAGAAAACAAACAAAAAAACCCAAGTAAATCCAGATTCTCTAACGCACTCCCAGATGAAGTAAGTTCTACCTGGATCAAAAGACCTACATTGTGGGCGGCGGGGACTACAAAAGTACTAGGGAAATGCATAAATATGTTCATAATTTTGAAAAGCAAAGGATTTTTAAGAAGAATTCAAAATACACAGGCCAAAATGAAAAACAACCTCAACACTGAAAACAGGCAACAACATGCACCCTAGAGAAGGCGCACACGGCTAATACACCAGTGGGAAAAGACAGATGCATAAAACGGAACACAAAACGTTAATAGTTCACAAGAGAACAATAAACTTCCAACAACCACAAGAAAAAATGGCCACGTCATCCAAAACCTACGTGAAGATAAAAACAAAGTCTTCCTGGTATCTCCCGCTTCAGAACTTTACTTTTACAAACTCACTTCCACAGGTGCCTGAATGGACAGTTTCCGTCAGACATTCTAACACGCAGGGTCCCGCCCGAGGGAGAACGGGGACAGCGGTGAAGAACAGCTTACGTAAACACGGGCGTACTGATAAACATGGAGGGTCAGGTAGCAGATAAAAAGGTAACACACTGTTAATGAAAACGCCAGCGACGAAACGGAATGAGTGCGGTGAGCGTGCGATGGTGACAGTGCCCCCGGAGAAGGCCTCCTCAGCGCCTCCACCTCTCAGTCAGTCTTTCCGTCTTGCTGTGACTTTTACACAACTTTTATAGTAACTTTACAGGGATGATCTGACAAAGGATTAAAATACCAGTAACTAACCCAAACTATTTGTTTTAAAATAAGAATTATAGTTTACAGACAGATGCAAATATTCGGCCCCGTCAACCTGAGTCACTTGTAAAATTTTCTGATCTATTTAGTTAATCCCATTTATACTTGTTCTTCGGTTTGTAGTATCTGTCAAGGGTATGTTTCTATTTGTTACTTTTTAACATACATCCAAGTTACTTAGCATTTACTGCAATAATGGTTTCAGGAGCAGAATCCACTGGTTCAATCCCTGCACACAACACCCAGTGCTCATCCCTACAAGCGCCTCCTTAACTCCTCTTGCCCACTTAGCCCATCCCCCACCCCCCACTCCCCCAGCAACCCTGTTTGTTCTCTGGATTTAAGAGTCTCTTGTGATTTGTCTCCCGGTTTTTATATTATTTTTGCTTCTCTTCCCTATGTTCATCTGTTTTGTATCTTAAATTCCACATATGAGTGAAGTCATATGATATTTGTCTTTCTCTGACTGACTTATTTTGCTTAGCATAACACATTCTAGTTCCATCCACATTGTTGCAAATGGCAATATTCATTCTTTTTGATTGCTTAGGAATACTCCTGTGAATACAGATACATACCACATCTTCTTTACCTACTGAAAATGTGTTTTTAAGAAATGGTTAAATCACTTTAGATTACATGATGCTGTTTAACCTGTTACAGCAACGCGTGTATGTCTGTAATCAAGTCACAAGTATTTGTTCTGCCGGAGGCGTGCTGTAACTCAGACACATTTAAACAGAAGACGGTTAAGGCTTAACGACATGTAAAAACAAACGACACTCTTTCATAGCCCAGTAACCACGAATCTACTGTTTTTCTCCCCGTACGTTACCTTAAGCACTGACAACAGGCCTTCGTCGATGAATCGGAGTAAAAGCACAGTGGAAAACGCGAGCAACTGGTTCGCTGCTGCTTTCGGAAATTCGGGGAAGCTGATTTCCCCATGGCTCAAGTGGTCTCTTACTCGAGGACCCTCCTGATGGTTCAAGAAATCCCAAAGGAACTCCTGTCAGAACACGAACAGAACAGATCTCATTAGCTTTCTCAACCAAGGGAAGAAAAGCGCTGAGGCCCAGAACGGGCCACGCTGCCTTGTGCGCGGACCAGCGCGTCTGCAAACGGAGACAGAGAACCGAGCTCCCAGACCAAAGTCGTCGGGGCCGTAGAGCAGAGGTACCGGGCCGGCCTCTGGCCGGAGCTCTCAGGCCTCTAACTGTGCCCGCGGCCCCGCTGCCGGGCAGGACCATCAAGGAAGCAGCGCCAGCACCGCAGGACCCGCTGCATCTCACTCACAGCCTCCCTGAGCGAAGAGGCGGAGGTGGCCACGTCTGGCAGCCAACTTTCCTTCCAGAGCAAGCACCTCTGTCCCCGGTGCACACACCCTCCTCTCTCCCTCCCCTGGGCCTCCCTCCCAGCACCCTTGCTCCCATCACGGCCTCCCCCGGGAAGCCAGACGAAGACCGCTGCTTCTTTCTCCACAGCACAGAGGGAACAGAAAGACAGAACCACTGACCCAGGCAAACTGCCAGCAGACGGAAGAGTCACAGAGGTTCAGGGTGGAAACAAACTGCAGGTAAACTAGCTCCAGCATCCTAACCTCCTGATGGCAGAAATACGGCCCAAGAGCACACCGAATCTCGCTAAAGTCCCACAGGGACTAGAATCCAGGTTGTGATGGGGTGCCTGTGTGGCTCAGTCAGTTGAGCATCCGACTTCGCTCAGGTCATGATCTCACGGTTAGTGGGTTTGAGCCCCGCGTCGGGCCCTGTGCTGACAGCCAGCTCAGAGCCTGGAGCCTGTTTCAGATTCTGTGTCTCCCTCTCTCTCTGACCCTCCCCTGCTCACGCTCTCTCTCGCTCTCAGAAATAAATTAAAAAAAAAAAACATTAAAAAAAAATTTAGAATCCAGGCTGTGAAACTCTCGGTTAAAGGAATAAATACAGGGGCGCCCAGGTGGCTCAGTTGGTGAAGCACCTGACTTCGACTCATGTCATGATCTCACAGTTCGTGGTTCGAGGCCCGCACTGGGCTCTGCACTGGCAGCAGAGCAGATCCTCTGTCCCCCTCTCTCTCTGCCCCTCCCCTGCTTACACTCTCTCTCAAAAATTAAATATTTTTTAATTTTAAAGAAAGGAATAAAAAATTCTACTTACAGTCCAAAATAGCTACCATAGTATCTTCCTAGAGTAACAAAATAAAATTTGATAAATAGCAAATGGCTCTACATAATTCTCTGTGCTCTTCCAACACTCACACTCACGAGTCACACTTGACTGTAGCCGTCGCTCACACGGCAAGCCTGGCCACCCCGGCGGCACATACCACACAACAGACCCAAATGTGGTCTGGGAACCGGGCCTTGGGTACCCAGCAGGGAGCAAGGCCCCTGCGCTGCAGTCACACCTAGCACGCGTCTGCGGCACGTGGCAACACAGCGCGGGAGTGGTTCAGATGCACCGTGGGGAGCACGTCACCAGTCAAAATTAACTTCACTGTGGAGAAGTGCTAATCACACCCACGAATACAAGAATATTAGATTGGAAAAGGCCTAGCATTTTACCATTGCAGGCTCTCCAAGGAAAAGAGGAAGTTGGTTGACTTTACCATCATTCAGGTGCTTCGCCAATATCTAAAAGATCAAAAATATACATATGGATTAACACACACACACAAACACACACGGAACCTTCAGAGTCAATGGAGACGTATCTTTGGAACAACATGCTATGCAAGCACCAAGCAAATTAAATGCAATAACAACAGTCCTAAAAACAGAGCAGCCCCCATTCAAGAAAGTCTTTCTTAACTGGTATAATGACTTTAGGGATATATATACGAATGTATGTATCTTCTTAATTGTGTGCACACGTGCGTGTTTACATGTATTTATATGCATATTTGTACGTGTGTGATAATGTGTATATATATATATGCGGATGCATGTGTTTATGTGCATACGTGTGCATCTATGTGTATTTATACGTGTACTTGCAGGTACAGACACGTGTGTGTATGCATATGCTGACATGTATTTGCATGTAGACGTGTACACGTATTTATATGTACTTGTGTGCCTATGAGCACGTTTATCTGTATGTTTATATGCATTTCTGTATAAATGTACATGCATGTGTATTCGTGTATTTGTGTGTATACAAGTGTATGTATGTGCATACTTATGTGTGTGTTTATGAATATTTGTACGTGTGTGTTCATGTACATTCATATGCATAGTGTGCGTACATGTGGACGTGGACAGAAGCATACATCAGAGTTACTTCAAAGGCCACTTTTTAACTCACCAAAGACTCTGGAACCCAACCACCCAATCCAAGCCTGTTGACCTAATCCTATACAGATATGACTACGCTATTTTAATTCTCACGGTATTAAATGTATCATATATTTAAATCACAGCAAATTATTGACCTAATGGAATAAAGTTGGAAGGTAAACAGGCACACAGTCTGTTCCCACCCACCCATTCACTGAGGAATCTACGAGTTATCTTAAAGCTGAAGTAGTCTCTCTGCAGACTCTTCCCCTTTGTCCCCTCCTGTAGGCTAACTCTGAATCGCACTTCAAGCTAGATAAGAATCATTACCCAGAATTACACACACAAAACCTTCTGTGCTATAAAGTCATAAAAGGTATTTTCAACAGCAATTTTTACTATTCCAGATATTCACCTTCAGAATCACACACCCAATTCACAGAAGAAATGTGTAAGTGTGTATTATACACACAAAGAGGGAGTTCTCGTATATTTCATTTGCAAATTAAGCAAGTGTCATTCTTAAATCTAAAATGTAACCTCCAGGGCTCGCCTGGGTGGCTCAGTTGGTTAATCATCTGACTTCGGTTCAGGTCATGATCTTGTGGTTCATAGGTTTGAGCCCTGCATCAGGCTCTGTGTTGACAGCTTGGAGCCTGAAGCCTGCTTTGAATTCTTTGTCTCTGTCTCTGTCCCTCTCTCTGCCCCTCCTCTGCTCACGTTCTCTCTTTCAAAAAAAGCAAAAACAAAAACACATAAATGAATAAAAAAATGTAACCTCCAAATAATTGCAGGATATAGTATTAGTATCTCTTGGCATTTTCCAATGTTAGTCTTTCTGTAACTTTAGAAACTAGGTTAATAATACTGGATCTCAAAATTAGTCTGGAAAACTATACTCTCAATTCTATAATAAGGGTAAGTGGGGTTGTTTTTTTTTGTTTTTTGTGGGTTTTTTTTGCATATATGACTAACCAACATTTTCCTGCGTAACAGAAAACACTTTTGCTTGTTTCAAGAGAGAAGTTTACTTACTTCATCGAAGGTGGTATAAAGAGCTGTTGACTCCAGAAAAGGAAAGAAAAAAAATAAAGCAAAATGTAAGTACAGCGACATTATTCAGTGCAGGAAAGAAATTTCTAGTACACGGCCACAGACATGAAAACTTCCGAGAATTATCTAGCACCACTGTGGGAAGAACGTCCTGTACGCAGAGCAGCACGACTGGCGTGGGGCCACGTGAAGACACAGCTCCCACAGCGCTTCGGCTCAGAGAGCACCCATCGCCTCGCAAGGCACGACTCACACACCCAGTCTCAGCTGGCGGCCACCACTCACGGATGCGCCCTCGACAAGCAGCCGTGTTTTGGGTGCTTCCTGGTGTAACCAGTGGTGTCTGCACACACAGGCTCCAGCGCCACTGCCCCAACACGGAAGCCTGGCTTCCGCGCTCCCCAGGAGGGAAGCCCAGGGCAGCTCCACACAGAGGCTTCTCTGCAAATCAGGACATGAGTAACTCCTATCTCGAAAGGCTGCTGGGGGTTCTGGAAGATTTTACACATGCTGCGATGAAATCAGTGTTTTGTGGAAGCCAGCTCTCAAGACAGGCGTCTCATCTATTATTGCTTATTCACCTATTCCTAATTTAACATCGTGAAACTTCCTCCGACACTTATGATATAGAGAACTGTATCTTTAGCTCCCAAACCTACACCGCTGACCCTAAAATCTCTGAGTGCTATTCTAAACATCCGATTGCCTCTTCGATACCCCCTACCACTTCCTCAAAAAAGCTGAGCTGCTCATTTATCTCCATAAACTACACACACTAACTTCTACTTTGTTTTATGGAATTGGTATAAATGGCTGACCTCTCTCCCCTACTTGTTAGAAGTCACAAAGTCTCATTCATCTTCTTCCTATCTGGCCCCGATCTCAGAGACCTTATGCTGTTACAAGGTCAGTGAGTAACAGCCAGTGCACAGTACTTTACAGCTTTATAGAGTGTCTTCTAAATAAATGGATGCTACATTTATCCTGAACAAGAACCTCGGCTACAATTTAAGATATTCTTTGATAAATTATTTCCTCTGAGAAAACAGTCTTGCTTTCCACTTGTGTGGTCAAATAACAAGGAAATAACGGGACGTATTTATACTGCAGAGCAATGAGCATGCCAGCATGAAGGAAGCCCAGCGGTCCTTGAGTGAGAGCTGTGACAACAGGGGTTCTGGCTCTGTCTGCCAGAAGACAGATGCCCCACAACAGTGCCTGGCACTGCCCTGGGCAGAGCCAATACGAAAGGCACCGGGCATGGGCACCAGGGCACAAATGTGAACCCTCCGCTCCTGAGGAACCTGCGCCAGAAACTGTCCACAGGTGCACATGAGGCAAAGCAGAACGGCCACGAGATAAAACAGAAACAGGACACAGAGGAGAGAACTCTGAGTCTGTGTAGACGAGGCTCTGGGAGGTTACCGATGTGGCCGGAAGCAGTCAGGCAGGGGACAGTGGACACAGCCCTAGGAGACACACACACGTCCCAGAACCGGGGAGAGGCCTTGATTAAGCCAGAGGAATTGAGACAGGAGATAAGCCAGAGGAAGGCTGGCCGCACAGAGTCCCCGGCACAGCGCACACCACAGGGGAGGGCAAAGCTCGCCGAAGGCACCGGGGTGCCATTGACAAGTATTATGCAGATGAGACCATAAAAGATGTAAGAATATTCATCGGTCTGTAAAACAACTTGTGGGAATGTGAGGATGGGTTAGAGAGGGAACAGAGTCACGAAGAGCACTGGGAGGGAGACCTCTGTGTTGGGAAGAAGGGACCCAGGAGCAGTCAGGGGCAGGACGGTCAGGGTGGGCTGGAGACTGAGCGGACGAGGTGGCGATGAGCGGCTGAGGGCAACAGGGACACCAGAGAACACATTTGTGGGAGAGAAAGTACGGTTTTCAGAAATAAAGTAGTAGGAGACGAAGGAGGAAACCCCTACGAAAGCATTTCGCCAACAGGTGTAAACCGGACCCGGAAAGCAGGGGAGACGGCTTCCTTGAGAAGCACTGCAGCCTCACGCTGGAAACTTCTGTCCAGGCACTGCTCTGGCTACACCCACACCTCGGTGTATGCTGACTTTCATTTTCATTAGGTGCACAGTTTTTTCTAATCATTCTCCCTGCAGAGGTAGGGTGGCCAAAGACATGGCATGAGTAAGATCTCCCAGGGGGCAAAAGGGAGCGCAGGGCTGAAAACAAAATTTTGACGGACGTTTCTACAAAGAGGCAAAATGAGGAAGCTGACCCAGTGAAAGAAAGAAGAAGGCCAGTACAGCAGCGCCCCCATTCGGCCCCAGTACAGACCCTCCCTTTCCTCTACCCTCCGCATCCTCTGACCATTAACGGGGCACATGGCTGCCCAAAGACATCTCCAAGCCACTGCCCAAAGGAAGCGGTGTCCTCAGATGGCCACGCTGTAGACCACGGACCACCTCATGGGGTTACAATGGTACCAATAATAACGGCTATGGAGACCCAACAAGTGGTTTCTACTTTTAAGACATCAAGTTTAAAATACTTGGAAATACCACAGAACTATAAAAAATTATCATAAATAATTATAAGTTCTATAAAATCATTATAATAGGAAGCCATAAAAAAATGGCACTGAAGCCTTCCAAAGAAAATTCTTAGCTAAGAAATTCATTTACCGGTAAACAAAAACAAGAGATTAAAAATGTAAGCAAGCCCAGAAAACTGTCCATACCGCAGCAACCCCTGCTGTGACCAAAGCACGTGTACCTCGGCTGTCAGAAGTCTTTGTGGACACGTGTTAATGGTGGCAAAGACTCTCCGGAGCCCCGTCTCTAGCTGTGCCAGTACCAGCATGGCACAGTCGGCAAACCTGCAAAATGGAAGGTAACTAAGCCAACCCCAAGTGTTAAAAGCAAACACGGGCACCCGTATTCCAGAGGTCACCCACGTGTGCTCAAGGCCTGGAGGGCACAGGACGCGCTACTGTGAGCAACAAAGCGAAGCACAGTCTCCTTCGCCTGGTGATTTTAAACTCATTTCTGCTGTTTTTGTCTATCAGCAGGAACACGTTTAGCAGCTTAGGAGAATAAAATGTCATCAAAGATCTGCCTAATTCTTCCCATCGCTGGTAAAAAAAAGAAAAAACCACTCAAATACCAGGATTTCAGGGTACAAATGAACGCAGACGTGACAGAACCTGAGGGGAAGCAGAGGCCGGGCACCTCCCGGGTCCCAGCGCGTCTGCTCCGCCCTCAGCAAACAGTCAGGCTTCCCTCCCGTTTCGGGACCCTCGAGCGTGGGACATGCAGCACTCTGCACAAGCACTTAGGTGGACTCAACACAGCCGTCCTTCTCGACTGTTCCAGAAGGATGACGCGCAGCGTTTAGGACCCCACTACGAGCCAGCATTTTGTTCATGGTGGCGGGATGCTTTGTGCCCAGCCCTCCTGGAGGAGCCCCATTTCTCTTCCACTCCAGCAGCAAAAACACGGAGGGTAAAGGATTTTAGGAGGGACCAGCCTCCAGACTATCAAGAACCACTGAGTAACACCACCCTCAGTTACCTGTGTGACTTGAACTTGATTAGTGCGTCTTCCCAGTACGGCAACATGATTTTTAATATAAAAGTAGATTTCTTCATCACTTCTTCTAACACTGAAAGTACCTCAGAAGTCACATCTACAAAATAACAAATATATATTTTTAAGTGTTTATTTTGAGAGAGAGTGAGAAAGAGAGGCGCGTGCACACAGGAGGGGCAGAGAGAGATGGAGAGACAGAGAGAGAGAAAAGAATTTTTAAGCACTGTGCTGACAGTGTGGAGCCCAACATGGGGCTCAATCCCAAGACCATGAGATCGTGATTTGAGCCAAGACAGAGTCAGACACTTGACCAGCTGAGCCACCCACACCCCAAGAGAAAAGGATTCTTAAGCACCATCACACTAATCAAGATATAACCAGACTGAGGGACGGAAGCCCATGAGCTGACCCATCCAGGCCGATGAACGGGGCCCAGGGCAGTGACACATGCCATCCAAGAGTGAGACCAGGAGACTGGAGCCCGGACTGTAGGTGGCCATGGGCACCCTGGGGCAAGGGCACGTGGACAACGGTCCCTTTAGTGTTTAGGCTATGACGTTTGAGTAGAGGAGTTCAGGGTGGACTAGCTGACCACGCTGACCGAGAAAAGTAAAATACATTTTCAGAAGACAAAATAATGGGAGTGGACTTTGCATGATGACGACACACAGGCTCATCCTTGGGAGCAAATGTGCCCCTGGAGGGGATGCTGATGGTGAGGGCGGGCTGTGCACGCGTCCGGGCATGCGAGTGGCGGAAGTCTCTGCACCTCCTGATCCATTTTGTTCTAAACCCAAAACTGCTCTATAAAGTCTCAAGAAGTGTACACGATTGGCAGTCAGCAGACCGCCCAGGGTCCATGGCACAAAGGCGCAGACCATGCGACTATGGCGACTGGGGCTGCGCATCAGTGACACAGCTGCCACACCCCTGCTGCCCAGGGCTGGGGCGGGGGGGCAGGAATGGGCACGTCTAACTGCACTTTCCAAGTTTTGTGTCCCCTGCCTCCATTACTTTGGCAAATGGCTTTGCCGCAGAAAACAAAAGAGAAGACAGAGAAGGAGAAGGGGATGTACGCTTCAGAACAGTACTAAGCCACCTGTGCGTCAACACACCTGGAGGATAAACTCATAGCTGACTCACGAGGCCGTGACTCTCACAGACTCCCCACCACAACCCTAGGGGCCCCGTGGAAAGAGGGAAGGTTTTTGTTTGTTTTAATTAGACATCCATTTCCTTGGTTTCATTTCTTTTTGGAAAACATTTCTTTTTCATGTTTATTTACTCATTTATTTCAGAGAGAGAACGAGCAGGGGAGGGGCAGAGAGAGAGAAGGGAGAGAATCCCAAGCAGGTTCCGCACTGTCAGCGCAGAGCCTGATGCAGGGCTCCATCGCTGACTGTGATTTATGACCTGAGCTGAAATCAAGAGTCGGATGCTTAACTGACAGAGTGTCCCCAGGCGCCCCAGGGAAGGATTTATGTAGCAAATTTCAAGCAACTTTTGAAAGCATCTTGCCTCTGGAGAAGAACTAGTCCACCTGAAGGGTTCAAGTCCCTGTGCTACTTAATGACTTTACACACATCTGTACGAAGACACATTCAGGACAAATGGGAAGTGCAGTACTTGCCCGGGAAAACGGCCAAATCCTCAAGGTTTGGAAGAACTCTGAAAGGTCGGTGCACCAATGCGAATTTAGTTTGTTGCAAGTAACTCCTCAGCAGCTGACCCAAGCCGGCTGTCAGCAGCAGCAGCATTGAACAATATCTAGTGCGCAACACCAGAGCGTGTTAGAAAATGCACTGTCATACCTGTGAACAGCTTTACTATCAAAGAACAAGTTTAAAATTAAGAAAGCACAACACCCGTAAAGCGCAGGGAAGCCGCCCTCGCTGTAGGGATTAAGCAAATGCAAAGGCCAAGGGGCCAGCTGCAGCCTCGCAGCCGCCCTCCAGAAGGCCAGGCGCCGGCCCGCCCTCGGGACAGTGGAGCCCACACCCATCACGGCCCTCAGGTGTTCATCTGCCCCGTTTTACCTTCAACTTCCTGCTTCAAAACTCTCATCTTTCCTAAAATACACTGATGGGAAATCCGAGATAGAACACTTACGACATCAAAGGAGAGAGAAAAAACTGCTTTACCAGCAACGTACTTTGGAGGGATTTCCTGAGGGGACGCAAAGCCGTGCCACAGGATGTTGCGCAGATTGAGCCCATGTGGAGATCCAATGAAGACTTTCAGGACATCCATCTGACCGGGTTAGGAACAGCAGATTACCGAACAGCTGAATAATTACCAAATTACTGCATAAACCAACATAATCTACAGTGGGAAAACGTGTGCTTTCTTCTCTAGAACAGGCCCAACACTTGGCTAAATAGTAGTGGCAGTAATAGTCTTAACACCCAAAGAGCATTTCCTGGGCATTTAATGCGTCAGACATGTTTTGTGTGTTTTTATTTCTCACTGATCCTCAGAATAACCTCTGGGAAGGCACTACTGTTATTCCCACTCGGCAGATGAGAAATACAAGTGTGGAGAGGTGAAACCACGGCCTCAGGGAACCCAAAGCTATAAAGGGGGATGAGACCTGTCCCAGGCTCTGCAGCTTTCCTACTGGACATCGAGCCCACCTCCTATCTAGATCAAATAGAACCCGGTGAACAGACGCTACACAGAAAGCAGCGTGTGCTTGCATGGTAAACTACAGAAGGTAGACTGGGGAGGAGGCGGGACCACTGATGTTCCCATCCCAGGCCTCCCTCACCTCACTGTCTGACCTGAAGCTTCACCTGCTTCTGTCCCTCCGCTCACATGGTCAAGATGCCCATGATGGGGACTCTGCTCTTCAGACGGCAAGAACCACACATGTCCGTGGGCTGTCTCTGCGTGTGGGGCGCCATGCTTGGGAACAGATTCGGGAAAAATGGAAGACATGCACACTAAACTCAAAACTTAGTCATGTGAGAAAGAAGAGTGAGTCTCCAGAACACTCAGGAAAGGACTGAAAGCCTCCTGGCGGAGGAGGAAACAGATGCATTGTCACGTTCCCTCAAAGGCAGGGTGAGCTGGAGACGGAGCTGCAAAGAGGGGTCCACTTGGAGACACCTTCATGCTCACCTCAGTTTTTAATACGTTAATATTGGTATCTAATATTAGTGATCATGATAATCTTCATTTAATTATATTTGTTTTTAATTTAATACTAACTTTAATGAATTGTTCACACCACCGGGGCAATCAGAAACACAAAAGCCAAGGGGCCGTGGACCCGCAAGGCGCACGGTGTGGCTGCAGGCAGGGAAAGGCGACCGCACTCCGGCGGACAACGAGAACAGCTCAAAACAGTGGGATCGGTTTCAGAATTCAGTGTTAAGGAGAATTTTGTACTTTTTCTTTACTTCACATTCTCCACTAAAGAAAATGATCTTTAAGCAACACAGAACCCCTGTAAAGTGGGAGAGCATTACTGAAAACAGATTTCTTACCCAAAATAATGTATTAGGGCTTGTAATGTATTATACGACCATTTTAAAACACCTCCCGGGCTTGCAGCCTCCGCTTTCTGCAGGACGCTACCCTGGCTTTCCCCTTCCCCCTGACCCTGTCTCACCAGTTGCCTAAAAGTTATTCATTCGTCTTAAACAACTTGGGTCATGTGGCCTGCGGAAGACTTTGGAAAAGTATATAGCTCTGCACGGTTTTTCATTGGCATCTTTTTCACCCTAAGTCTGAGCAGCTGCAAAGGGTAAACATTCCCACACATTAAAAATGCTCATATTTTAGGACAAAACTATAATATCACTCTTTAAATGGTTAGAACTTTATTCTAAAGTTACTATAACTACTAATATAAAATTAAGGAAAGCGAAAGAGTTCACACTGTTCGCCTTGTGGCCGCATGGTGCGCACACCAGCAGCACGACGCTGTGGGGCGCGAACCCTGGAGCACACTGCCCCCCCCCACCTCCCGGCACAGCAACTCGGGGCCATCCACCAGGGCTGTTCCACCGCACTGACACTCAGGGTGAGAGACAGGTGTGTCTTTTGGCCAGAGAAGTGGCAATTTTGAAAGGGCGGTGGGAAAGGAACATACGCTTGAATTGCTGATATAATCAAATTTTTCCTCACAGGGGATCAATGTTAAGACACTAAAGGACAGCTAATACGAAGTGTTTTGTGTTGTGCCTACTCTTCGAGTTTTAGGGAACAAGCTCACCACAGACTGCCCGAAGACCTGAGCAAGCTCCTGAGACGTAAGCAGATCTCTTAACAGAAAAGGACATTCCTTCCCATGCAGTAAAAATACCTAAAATCCAAACAAGAGTTGTATTACAATCTCATTATAATAAGCCAAATAATGTGAAGAAAAACTCACCCATAAGGCCACTGTTCCTGCAAATGAGGGGAGAAAGAACTGACGATGCCAGTGTTTGGAATTCATAATCATTCAAAATATTATGAGGCGCCTGTGAGGCTCAGTCTGTTAAATATCCGACTTTGACTCAAGTCATGATCTCACGGTTAGTGGGTTCAAGCCCTGCATCGGGCTCTGTGCTGACAGCTCGGAGCCTGGAGCTGCTTCGGATTCTGTGTCTCCCTCTCTCTCTGCTCCTCCCCCACTCAACGCTCTCAAAAATAAACATCTGTGTTAAATGATTACATTTTATAGGAAACCAGTAATTAAAATCAAGAAATCTGAGTACAGCTGTGAAAGTTTTATGTTCATTCAGATACTTCACTAAACCAAAAGAAGGAGTTCTCACACTTACATCACCCAAAGCCCGTTCTAGACACGCTGTCAGTTTCATCAAGCTAAGAGAAATAGCAGGAGACTGAAGGCTTTCCAAAGCATCAAGTATTTCAGGAAATAACTGTTGAGAAGAAGACATATGTTAGAATTTGTGCTCAACAAGAAATATTACTCAAAGTAACAATATTCTTAATGAAATTCAAACTTCTAAAGGTTTCAATTGGTATATTTTCATGACTTTTTTTGGAATAGGTAAACATTTTCTATGTAAATATACAGTTGAACCCTGAACACAGGTTTGAACTCCACAGGTCCACTTAGATGTGGATTTTTTTCCATAAATACAGTACAATATTATAAGTGTGTTTTTTCTTCCTCATGATTTTATTAACAACTTTTCTCTAGCTTACTTTGTTGTGAGAATACAGTATATAATACACAAAACATGCAAAACGTGTAATCAACTGCTTATGCTACTAGTAAGGCTTCTGGTCAAGGGCAGGCTGTTAGTGGTTAAGTTTTGAGGGAGTCAAAAGTTATATGCAGATTTTCAGTTGGACAGGGTGACCACCCCTAAGCTCCACGTTGTTCAGGACTCAACTACTATAATATCTAAAGGATGAAAAAACTGTTTACTACCTAAGGAGTTTTTCGAAAGTTTTTTCTTCACTTAAATGTTTATCGAAAGCAATAAATCTGGCATAAACAGTCAAATATTTTGACCCAAACCTTATTTCTTATTTTGATTAGTTCTTTAAAAAAACAGTCACTTAAGAGCCACTAAAAGGGGAGAAGCAGTGACCTTCTACTCCACATCAGGAAACTCTGAGGTATTTTAGAATTAGACCTTTCGTAGCTGCTGCTCTATTGTGGTTGCTGAATGTGCCAGGTGGAGTGGCTGCTTTGAACCCACCAACAAACCAACCCGAACAACGTGGCCCCAAACTATCCCTCCCTGCTTTGACTCACCCTCCCCAAACCAAGCATCTCCACCTCATTTCCTTGTCCCACGGTCTCAAAAACATACTGTCCCTCTGTCTGTAGGTCTCTTGTTCTAGAATGGTCCACTCTCACCTGTCCCAGGACCAGCACCCATGTGCCTAACCACCTCCCCAACCCCCAGGACAGATAATGCATCCGAAAACTTCCTCTGTACAAAGGATGCGCTTCTCAGCTCAGGCCATGGAGACTGCGTAGCAGTCCCAAGTTTTCCCTTTTCACAGGTGGAGGCCAGAAGATGGAGGAGACTCCTCTGAAGTTAGCAGGTAACGAGGGCCTCTAGGTAGAATTTGTTCATAAGTCAAACCTCTGGGAAAGCTGTCCACTGCAGCCACGGTGTATAACGAAGTTCAAACTGCCCCTTGGTCAGAGATAACAGATGTGAGTGGACGGCCTCACAGACAGGGCCCAGCAGCCTCACACTTCCTGGGTAATCCAGACTCTGGGCTTCAAGGAGAAGGGAGCAAGTGTTAGTATCACAGCTTCACATTCTGTGATAAAAATGCCTAAATCAGCAGGGCACCTGGGTGGCTCCGTTGGTTAAGCATCCGACTCCTGATTTCAGCTCAGGCCATGATCTCACAATACATGGGTTCGAGCCCCACCTTGGGCTCAACCTTGATGACATGGAGCCTACTTGGGTTTCTCTCTCCTCCCTCTCTGCCCCTACATCTTTTCTCTCTCAAAATAAATAAATAATCTTTAAAAAATTAAAAAAGAAAATGCCTAAATCATCAAAAAAATGCTTTAATTATGAAGTTTTCACAAAATCAACAACCAGCTTATAAACTTACAATAAAGATACTCAGTTGTTGCTGAAAACAAGTTACACAATACTTATCTGATACTATAAGAAAACTGCACTATCGGTAGGGGTGAGGGAAATTTTACACGTAAGACGTGTTGAGTGGAACAGTACTGACAGAGGTCTGCAGTGTAGAGAACATACGGACCTGATTCTGTGTAGACCACGCAGTCTGTGACTGTCTTCCAGTGCACTTCACCCCTCTGAGTTACAATGCTACTGATATCACAATTGCCTCTGACTTCAAACCCGAATTTACAAATCATATCATAGACCGAGGGAGAAAGACAAGTGGAAACAGGATCTTCTAATAACATCTGAAATACAAAGAAGACACAATTTAACAAGTGAAATAACGTCAATTATATATTCAAGTAACAAAGAAATCCTATTCTACCTCAACTACAGAATATACTCAGGTATAGCTACTGTTAACACACTTGCTGGCTGTCATGAGAGCTATATGATTAAACAGGATTAAATTTTTTTTAATGTTTATTTATTCTTTGAGAGCAAGGCAAGAGCACAAGCGGGGGAGGGGCAGAGAGGATAGACACAGAATCTGAAGCAGGCTTCAGGCTCTGGGCTGTCAGCACAGAGCCTGACATGTGGTTCCAACTCGCCGACTGTGAGATCGTGACCTGAGCCAAAGTCGGACGCTTAACAAACAGAGCCACCCAGGCGCCCCAAAACGTGATTAAATGTTAATTAAAGATAGTTTACATAAATGTTTTCAAATAAATGTTGAAGATTTGAAATTATTAATATTTAAGACATGAGTTTACAAAGTTCAGCACACCTGCCTTTCTATCCTATCCCACAGTTATCAAAATGATCAATTTTTTCAATGGGGAATGGAAAAGCAGAAAAACAAGCATAATGACCTAAAACACAAGTAAAAAGCTTGCCTCTGACTCCCTGTGTAGTGTAGAAAGCAGCAAAGCACATTGTTTCTCCATGAGGGATTAAATAAAACCAAAATCCTCATAATTAGCCCTACATTCCACTCACATCATTCTATAAACCTGCAAAGGAGTCACACTCCGGGGCTAAAATTATCCTGGGGTCTTCATCTGATGCATCAGGTTAAGGGGTGTCTGCCCCAACATCAGGGATTAAGCCCTGGCACCCCGAGTTTGGACGCTGGCCCCGACCCAGCGTCGCCCTGTTACACCGCTCGCCTCTCCTGCTCCCCAGTCTCGCTTCCCACTCTCAGCCCCACCTGCCAACCCATCCCCCCCAGGCCTTAGCAATTCAGGTGCTGCCCAAGAAACATGCACATCACACCTTCCATGTGCCCAAGAAACATGGCACCAGTGATGCCATGACCCCACAGACCACACGCTGCTCAGCCGATCAGAGGTGACAGATGCCGCAAGTCAGCAGGGGCAAGAGGGGACCTGCTCGCACAGCCCGGGCCTTCCGGTCCACGTTCTGTTTCTTTGAGCTTCTCCTTGGCGGCAGCAGAGCCTCCTGCCCCAGCAGCTGAATCCGGTCTGCGGTTCTCCGGCCCCTGCAAGGCCCAGCTGCAGAACAGCCTCCCTCCCCCCCCCCCCCCCCCCCCCCCCCCCCCCCCCCCCCCCCCCCCCCCCCCCCCCCCCCCCCAGCCCAACCACCACCACCTGTCCAGCATCTGCCCATCAAAGGTTTGCCTCCCAGAATCACCAGACTCTCCAAGAAGCTGAGAGGCACCACCTCTTCCTTAGAGACCCAAGTTTCAGCTAGGTGGGACCTTCCAGCTCCTGAGTTGTAAAATTCCAACTTTCCTTAGCTGGGAGTCCGACAGGTAGTGACTGCTTCCTGCAGGTACCAACTCCACGCTTTTAGAGAGCTCTCTTTATTCTTTTTATAACAATTCTATACCTTGTTAACGCTTTATTAAATTCTTAGTTCAAAAACTAGTGTGGTTTGTCTCCTAAACGACACAGAAATAAAACCCTAAAGTGTTACTTTCACGTGACAGAGGACTCCTTGCGTTTTTAAAAAGCATATAAATCCTAAAGGAACGAGTTGCAGTTCTGGGGTGACAAGTGGCAGACAAATATTTTCGCACAAGAGCCCACCTACTCCACCACTGCAGGCCCTGGAAACGGCCAACAGAAGCCGTAAGAAATGTCTTTTCTTCCGGCTGTAGTCGCCCTATCAACATAGCTGCCCCAGACCATGGTATCCTACAGCACCAGGGTGGGGTCTTCGACAAGGTGTCCCCCCGGGACACGGCATGGCCCCTGCACACAGCACATGTACACCAAGACCTAATTAAGCGAAGGCTCGTTCTGGCTGGAGCCTACCTGCGCTCGTCTTCAAGTCCCTACAACCTTCAGCTTTCAGGAATAACAACATCCTACCCCCTGCCAACACGCGCGCGTGCGCGCGTACACACACACACACACACACACACACACACACAATTCTAGAAGTTGGCTTTTATGTTAACTTTCAAGCACATGCTCTCTTGTACAATGGAGGACGTTAAGAAACAAAATTTCACTTCAAAGCAAGAAATATTAAATAACTGCCATTTTGTCACTCATGACAAACGCATTTTCCTGTGTATTAGTTACAAACACGCCGTCCTCCCACCAGAAGCCCTGCACGTGCGCGCGTGCACGCAAGTGTGCACGCAGGTGTGCGCACCCACGCATACCATCATGCCTGGAAACATCGGTGTCTTGTCAGCTATGGGTCAGCGCAAACAGCCTATGTTCAGGGGCTAGAAAGGCTCAGGTTTGACTTCCTCCTCACTCTTTGTACCTCTTGCTCTGAAAAAATGTGGATTCTGAGCCTCTGTCCTAACTGTAAATGGTGCAGGGTATTATCATCTTTTAGGGTTGCAGTAATTAGAGAGAACACTTGAGAAGCGTCTGGCGCATTGTACTCGAACAGTAGCTATCGCTGCAAGTGAGGGCCGACGTTTCCTATTTCACTGCAGGAGGCCAGAACCCCATACAATCCGAGCCACGGCCACTAAGACCTGCACAAATCAGCCACCAGTTGATGTTACCAAAACGTGAAATTTGAATTTGTATCCGCTGCTGAGGTAAGTATCACACGGAGCGTGCCGTATTGCTTAGAGCACGACACAAACTCCCTTCAGGACATGGAGACCGCAGAACACACCCCGAGCAACGGCCGCGTGCTGCTCGCACGACCCTGGCCCTCGGAACCCGTGAGGACGCGGCGCTGCAGGCGCGGGAGCCCGTGAGGCCCACGCACGAGCACAACACTACATTCTTACACTGTCCACTCGCGAGTTTCAGCCTGGGACCTGCGCCCCCGTGACAACTGGGGGTCGAGGCGGCGCCCAGGTGATCGAGGGCAAGGGGTGCGTCTTCGCGGCCAGAGCCGGGCGCCCAGCTTCTGTCCGGTAGCGGACGAGGGGGCGGGCAGGGCCGACCTGCCTCCGAGGCGGTGCGGGCGCTTACCCGGCGGAGCCCGGGCACCGGCGGCCAAGAGCGCCCCGCCACGGCCCGCCCAGCCAGAGGGGCGCGGCCGACGCCGCACAGCCTCCAGTCCGCAGCGCGGCGAGACCGGGCGCGCAGACGGCGCGCACCGACGCGCACGCGCACCCCAGCTCGCTCCGCTCTACCTCCAGGACTTCCGGCTCCGGGCGGCCGGCGCGGCGAGATGACGCACGCCTGCCCCGCCCTTCTCTCCCGGCCGCGCTTCCGGGTGGCGGGGCGCAGGCGCGAGACTTGAGCTCTCGCGGGTCGCGGCTAGGCGTTCGGGTCCGGCGGAGGCGGGCCGCTGGGCGGGGTGGCGAGCCGGCGGCATGGAGAAGCGAGGCCGAGGCGCGAAGCCGGCGCCCGCCCCGGCGCCTCAGCCGCAGCCGCCGCAGCCTCGGAGGGAGAGGAGGCCCAGCATGTTCGAGAAGGAGTCCGTGAGTGCGGGGCGGGTGTCGGGAGCGGCCGTCTCCTCCCCGCGCCACCGGGCACCTGGCCTGGGCGGTTGGTGCCGCGCTCGGACCGGGGCGGTTGTCCGCCGGCGCGGGTGCGCGCTGCCCGGAAGGAAGGAAAAGTGGCGCACGTGCCGAGCGCACGACGAGGTGTTTTCAGTTTTCAGTTTCAGCCGGCGGCTCGGTGTTGGAGGAACACACAGGAGAGAAAAAATTGAATTGAAAATGTTCTCCCGATTAACTTCTTTCCGAAATCATTGGAAGATGCCGTTGTGGCGTATCGGTGGGGTAGCACGGGGACTTCGGCAGGACCGTGGTCCGAGCAGTCCCTGTAATCGAGGCTCCGTGTTGTCTTGAGACTTTGAGTGAAGAGGTCGTTGGTCGGCGACGCAGAGCTCTACCGCCACGGCCGAGACCGCAGCCCGCGTCCGGGGACCCCGGGCCCACAGCCTAACGGCTTCTCCTCCTACTTCATGGGGCTCGTAACGGACAGGAGGCAGGAGAGAAGTGATTGCACAGGTTCTTCCTTAGTGAAGGGATAAGAAAATAAAAGGAAAACCGAGTCAGAAGGCCAGTATTATGTGTAAGGACGAAACGGTAGAGATGTGAGTTTTCAGCACGTTGGAATCTGTCATTTTCGAACCATACACGCATGCTCTGACCCCAGAGGGGATCATTTGCAGTTGGAAGCCATCTGGAAGTCAAGTGTGGTTGTAGCCCTTAGGAATATGGGGGGGGGGGGGAGGATGGCAATTACTCTAGAGAACCATTTTCTTAATAAAAAGGAACAAAATACAAATTTTGTTTCTAAGAGGTTTAGGGAGCTAATAATACTATTTTCCTCCAAGCAAAGGCTGGCAAATAAAACAGATTTCTGATGAAGGACTCCTACTCACAGCCAACATGGAGTCACTCCTACCAGAAACTACTGATTATAGAACAAAATGTATGAAACGGTGGCTTTTCCATTGATCGGGTATAAGGCAAGACAGGATCTCGGGGGGCAGAGAAATGAGAACAGTGAACCCCTAGATTCCCCAACTGCATGATGAGGGATTCCACCCCACACCTGTGGAGAGGTCTCAGCTGAGAAGGATCTGGGATCCAGGGTACATAAAGCTGATATGAGTGCAGAGCCAAGTATGGGAGAGGAAGGAGCTGTACAGACAGCTCCAGGTGTCTGCAAAGGGTTTTCCTCAAGGCTGCAGCGTAGTGCATCAGTGCATTGGGTAAGGAAGCCACCTGTGGCCAGAGAAAGCCACCAAAGTGAGCAGAAAAAAATCCGTGGACTCTTACAAAATCATTTGTTTTCCCACCAGTAAGAGTGGAAAACTGTAGGGCATTGGCTAAAGTGCTAAGAAGTGTATGGAAGAAATAGCCCTAGAGCCAAAGATTTTTCTGGTCTGGTCTATCAAAGCTTAAAAGCAAGCCTCCATAGAATTAAACTCCTTCTGTTACTACATACTAGAAAAAAGCTCAAGAGTACTTAAAGGAATGCAGAAACATACACTGAAAATGAAGATGAAATTTACAGTATCTTGTGTCCAATAAAATATTTGCGGACCCTCAAAGAAACAGGAAAATACAACCCAAAGTGAGAGGAAACAGTAAAAGAACTCAGAATAACAAATGGCAAACACAGAATTAGTGTAAAAGATCACTAAAGTAATTACTATAAATGAGTTACTGCATTAGCTTTCATCAAATTAAAGCAGTTATATACTTATAAAACAGTTAATGCATTCTGTAGATACAAAAACGTACAGAAAAAATTGAGTATATGAAATCCAAATGAAACTCTACAGTTGAAAAAAACAATGATGTCAGAGATGTAAAATACACTGAATGGAAATAGATTTGACACTGCAGAAGAGAGAATTAGTGAACCTAGAGACGACAATAGAAAGAAGACCTGAGGAAAATATATTAGACCTCAATGAGATATTGAGGAATTTCTGACTATACACACACACACACTCACACATAATATTTGGAGTCCCCAAGTGAGGAGAGGGGAAGGAGAAGGCGAAAAACATTTGAGGAAATAATAAATTTACAAACTTGATGAAAACTATAAATCCACAAATCCAGGAAACTCCATGAACTTCAAGCACAAAAAATATGAAGAAAATCATGCTAAGATATGTAGTCGTCAAATTGCTTAAAATCAATGATTTAATAATTTAAGGGCAGCTATGGGGAAAATAAGAAAACTTTAAGTAAAACGCCGAAATGAAAATAGGCTTCTCACCAGAAACAATGCAAGCCAGAACACTGAAAAATCTTTCATTACTTTAAAGTCTCTTTAAAGTTGAAAGAACCATCAACCATGAATTCTATACCAAGTGAAAATATTTTTCAAAAATAGAGGCAAAATAATGGTTTTGTTCAGATAGACAAAAATGAAAACTTCACCAACAGACCAGTGCTATCTGAAATGTGAAAGGAAGTCCTTCAGGCAAAAGGAATGTCATGAGATGTAAATACCTAGATGAAAGAATAGAAAGCATTGGAAGTGATAAATATGCAGATAAATGTATCTTTTTCTGTATTATTAAGTCTGTTTCAAGATTATTGGCTGTAGGGGGGTGCCTTGGTGGCTCAGTCGGTTAGGCATCTGACTTCGGCTCAGGTCATGATCTCACGGTTCATGGGCTCGGGCCCACGTTGGGCTCTGTGCTGACAGCTCAGAACCTGGAGCCTGCTTGGGATTCTGTGTCTCCCTCTCTCTCTGCTCTTCCCCCACTCATGCTCTGTCTCTCTCTCCTTCAAAAATAAACACTAAAAAAAAAAAAAAGATTATTGGCTACAGGGTACCTGGGTGGCTCAGTTGGCCAAGTGTCTGACTTTGGCTCAGGCCGTGATCTCACGGTTCCTGAATTTGAGCACCATGTCAGACTCTCTGCTGTCAGCGTGGAGCTGGGATCCTCTGTCCCTCTCTCTCTCTGCCTCTCCCCCTCTTGTGCACTCACTCCCTCAAAAATGAATACAGTTAAAAAAAAAAAAAGATTATTGGCTGATTAAATCCAAAATAACATATTTGGGGCTTGTACCCTCAAAATATTTTATTTATAGAGGTAAAATACATGGCAGTTCTAGCACAAAGGCCAGAGAGTTGGCAGGAGAGGGCATATACCATTGTAGGACCCTTGCTGTATATGAAGTGGCATAATATGACTTGAAAGTAGGCTGATAAAGATATATACTATCAGGCCTAAAACTACCACCGGAAAATAATAAAGTCAATAGGCCAACAGGTAACAGATGAATCATGAAAAATACTTAAAGGAAAGCATAAAAAATAAAAAGAACAGGGCACCTGGCTGGCTCAGTTGGTAGAGCACCGAATTCTTGATCTTGGGGTTGTAAGTTTGACCCCCATGTTGGGTGTAGAAATTACTTAAAATCTTTACAAAAATAAAAGCAAATAATAGATGAAACAAATAGGAAACCAAACATGTGAAGGATTAAACATAATGACATTCATGTTGTTATAACACCCCAATTAAAATTCAGATTACTTATAAAAGCAAGATGAAACTATGTATTGTCTACAAGAAACACTAAAATGGAAAGGATACTATGTGAACACTAATAGAATACTGAAGTACATATATTAGTATCAGACAAAATATATTTCTAAACAAAATATAAGAGATAAGGGAAATCATTTCATAATGCTGAAAAATCAGTTCATCAGAAAGACCTAACAATCTTAATTTTTTTTGCACCTAAAGTCAAAGCTTTGAAACACAGGAAACAAGAACTTTTTTTTTTTTTATATTTTTATTTATTTCTAGGAGAGAGAGAGAGAGAGACAGCGTGCGCAGGGGAGGGTCAGAGAGAGAGGGAGACACAGACTCTGAAATAGGCTCCAGGCTCTGAGCTGGCAGTCCGCAAAGAGACCGACGCGGGGCTCGAACCCACGAACTGTGAGATCATGACCTAAGCGAAAGTCGGACGCTTAACCGACTAAGCCACCAAGGCGCCCCGAACTTCATGTATTCTTACAGAAATCGACATCCATAACTACAGTTAGAAATTTCAATATAAGCATCTCTATCAGTAATTGATGGAACAAATAGACAAAAAAACTAATAAAAATATAAAAGACTATAAATGAACAATAATAACTTGTATTAGTGCAGTTTTAGCACATACTCCATGCAACCCCAGCTGAATAAGTGTTCTTTAGAAGTGTACATGAGAAGCACCTGGTTAGCTCAGTGGGCTCAGCAACCAGCTTCAACTCAGGCCATGATTTCATGTTTCCTGAGTTCGAGCCCCACATTGGGCTCCATCCTGGGAGTGTGGAGCCTGCCTGGGATTCTTGCTGTCTCCTCTCTGCCCATTTTATGCTCACACTTTCTCTCAAAATAAATTTTTAAAAAAGTGCACATGAAACATCCCAATGAATGTTTTCTGGGACATGAAACAAGTCCCAGTAACTTTAAGAGGATTCAGATAACACAAAGTATGTTCTTTGACCATAATGGAATAAATTAGAAATCGTTAACAGAAAGAGATATTGAAAAATGTAAATTATCTGAAAATTAAATGACACACTTCTGAATAACCCAGGGTATAAGAAAATAAAAGAGAAAATATTTTAAACTGAATGAAAATACATTTCAAAAAATGTAGGGTGTGCCGATAGCAGTACTTGGGGAAATTTGTAGCCCTAAATACTGATATTAGAAAAATTTCAAGTCTAAACTCAAAGTAAATGAAAGTAAGGAGGTAATAAAAAGTGAAAGTCAACGAAATAGCACACTGAAAAATAAGATTAATGAAGACAAAAATATTTTGGGAAGATCAATAAATTTGATAAACCTCCAGCCTAAAAGTTGACAAACAACAGCCTGTGGGTCAAATCTAGCTTGCTACCTAGTTTTGTACAGTCTATGAGCTGAGAATGACTTGTATATTTTAAAAGGATAGATGGAGACGGGGAGGCAGAAGAAGAAGGGGCAGCTGGAAGAGGAAAAGCAGTGGCAGCTACCACAGCTGGTCCACAGTGCCTAAAATATTTACTAGCTGGCGCTTTGCAAATAGAGTTTGCCAGCGCTTGCTGAAGCCAGACTAATCAGGCTCTCAATACTGGGAATGAAAAGGAAGAATCACTACAGACCCAATAAGCATTTAAAAAAGATCATAAGGAAATACTAAAAACAGCTATGATCCTAATTTCAACAACTTGGTTAAAATGCACAAATTCCTTGGAAGACACAGTTATGGGTTGAATTGTATTCCCCTAGGATTCACATGTTGAATTCCTGATTCCCAGTACCTCAGAATGTGAGTGTATATGGAGATAGGGCCTTTAAAGAGGTAAGTTAAATTGAGACTGTTGGGGTACACCCTATTCAGTCACACACATATCCTTTTGAGAAAAGGAGATTAGGGCAGAGATACACAGGGCAAAGCATGCACAGCAGAATAACCATGTGAAGAGGCAGCAAGACGGCAGCCATCTGCAAGAGAGAGGCCTTAGGAAAAACCAATCCTGCTAGCACTTTGACCTTACATCTCCAACCTCCAGAGTTGTGAGCAAATAAACTTCTGTTGTTTAAGCTGCCTGGTCTTTGGTATTCTGTTATGGCAGGTCTACCAAACTAATATACAGATACAAACTACTATAACTCACTCTAGAAATAATAGATACCCTGAATAGTCCCTATATCAAAGAAAGTGAATATGGAGTTTAAAACCTTTCCATAAAGAAAACTCCAGGCCCACATGGATTTTATGGTGAGTTTTAGCCAAAAATTACAGTGTTCTAGAAAAATGAAGAGAATTCTTCCCAACTCTCCCATGAGGCCAGCATTTACCTTGCTTTCAAAACCAGAATAATAACAAGAAAACAAACCAATATTTCTCATGAACATAGATGCAAAAATTCTTAACAAAACTCTGGCAAATTAAATCCAACAACATATAAGAAAACCAAAATACAGATAACTATACTCAACACAGGAGCCCCTAAATACATAAAGCAAATACTAACAGATGTAAAGGGAGAAACAGGAATGCAATAACAGTAGGGGACTTTAGTACCCCACTTACATCAATAGGTAGATCATTCAGACAAAAAATAAGAAAACATCAGCCTTAAGTGACACAGACCAGATGGACTTTACAGATATATACAGAACATTCCATCCGGAAGCAGCAGAATACACATTCTTCTCAAGTACCTATAGAACATTCTCCAGGACCTATCACATGTTAGGCCACAAAACAAGTCTTCATAAATTTAAGACTAAAAATATGAAGCATCTTTACCAACCACAGTGGTATGGAACTAGAAGTCAGTTATAAGAAGAAAACAAGAATTCACAATATATGAAGATTAAAAAGATTCTATGAAACAATGAATGTGACAATGTAAAGTCAAAAGAGAAATTTAAAAAATTACATGTGAAAAATAGAAATACAACATATCAAAATTTATAGAATGCAACAAAAGCATTTCCAAGAGGCAATTTCATAACAATAAATGTCTACATCAAGAAACAAAAATCTCAAATAAGCAACCTAGCTTTATACCTCAAGGACTAGTAAAAGAACAAATAGACCCAAAGTTAGTAGAAATAAGGAAATACTTGAGCAGAAGTAAATGAAATTGAAAAGGGACAATAGAAAAGAGCAGTGAAAATAAGAGCTCATTCTTAGAAAAGATAAAACAAAATTGACAAACCTTTAGTTTCACCAAGAAATAAAGGGAGAGGACTCAAATAAAATTAGAATGAAAAAGGAGACATTACAACTGTTATCACAGAAATACAAAGGATCTTTAGAAATCACTACCAGTATTACTACCAGATATGCCAACAACTTGGACAAACCAGAAAAAAAATGGATAAATTCCTAAAATAGAAAAATCTGAACAGAATAATTATTAGTAAGGAGATTACATCAGTAATCAAAAACCTCCCAGCAAAAAAGTCCAGAACCAGATGGCTTCACTGGTGAAGTCTACTAAACATTCAAGGAAAAATTAATAGCAATATCCTCAAACTCTTCAAAAGAATAAAAGAGGAGGAATGCTTCCAAACTAATTTCACTAGGCCACATTACGCTGATACCAAAACTATACAAGGATACCACAGAAAATTATAGGCCAATAAACCTGATGAATGTAGATGCAAAAATCCTCAACAAAATACTAGCCAACTAAATTTTATAGTATATTAAAAGGATCATACACTATAATCAAGTATTTGTCCAGAGATGCAGAGATGGTTCAAAGTCCCCAACAATGCAAGATACTGCATTAGTAAAATGAATGATAAAAATCATACCGTCTCAATAGATGCAGTAAAAGCATTTGGTAAAACTCAATATCCACTGATCATAAAAACACTAAACAAAGTGGGCATAGAGGGAACATACCTCAACATAACAAAGCTCATATATGACAAGCTCACAGAGAACATCATACTCAATGGTGAGAAGCTAAAAACTTTTCCTCTAAGTTCAATAATAAGATAAGGATGCCCATTCTCACCACTTTTCTTCAACATTGTATTGGAAATCCTAGCCAGAGAAATTAGGCAGGAGAAAGAAAGAAAAGGCAACCAATTAGGAAAGGAAAAAGTAAAACTGTCAATATTTGTGTATGACATATTATACATAGTAAACCCTAAAGACTCCAATTAAAAAACAGAACTAATAAACAAATTTAGTAAAATTGCAGGATACAAAATCAATGTGCCAAAAATCTATTGCATTTCCATACATAAACTATCAGAAGGAAATTAAGAAAACAATCCTATTTACAATTGCATTAAAAATAATAAAATATCTAGGACTAAATTTAACAGAGGAGGCGAAAGTCCTTTACAGTGAAAACTATAAGACACTGAAAGAAATTGAAGAAGACACAAATAAATGGAAAGATATTCAATGTTCGTGGATTGAAAGAATATTAAAATGTACATACTACCCAAAGCAATCTACAGATTCAGTGCAATCCCTAATAAAATTCCAGTGACATTTTTCATAGAACAAATAATCCTAAATTCTGTATGGAATCACAATAGACTTTAAATATCCAAAGCAATATAGAGAAATAAGAACAAAGCTGGAAGCATCTCACTTTCTGATTTCACGCTGTGTTATGAAGCTATAGCAATCAAAACAATATGGCATTGGCATAAAAACAGACACATAGGCCAGTAGAACAGAATAGAGTCCAGAAATCAACTCACACATTTATGGTGAGTTAACTTATAACAGAGCCAAGAATATACAATCAGGAAAGGACAGTTTTTCCAATAGCTGGCTTGGGAAAACTGGACCACTATCCTACATGTACACAAAAATAAACTCAAAATAGGCTAAACATTTGAATGTAAGACCTGAAACCATAAAACTACAAAAATAAACTCAGGCAGTAAACTCCTTGACTTCAGTCTTGATGATGATTTTTTGATCTAACTCCAAAAGCAAAGGCAGCAAAAGCAAAAATAAAGAGGTGGAGCTACATCAAACTGAAAAGCTTATGCACAGCAAAAGAAATCAACAAAATGTAAAGGCAACCTACTGAACAGGAGAGATTATTTGCAAATCATATATCTGAGAAGGGTTTAGTATCCAAAATACATAAAGAACCCATTAAACTCAACAGCAAAAAAAAACCTAACAATTGAATTAAAAAATGACCAGAAAATCTGCATAGGCGTTTTTCCAAAGAAGACATATAGATGGCCAACAGGTACATGAAACGATGTTCAACATCCCTAATCATCAGGGAAATGCACATCAAAAGCATAGTGAGATATTACCTCACCCCTATCAGATTGAATATTATCAAAAAGACAAGAGATAACAAGTGTTAGCAAGGGTGTGGAGAAAAGGCAACCCTCTTGCGCTGTTGGTGGGAATGTAAATTGGTGCAGCCACTGTGCAAAACAGTATCGAGGTTCCTCAAAAAGTTAAAAGTAGAACTACCCTGGATGTTTGTCCAAAGAAAATGAAAACACTAATTTTAAAAGATATATGCATCCCTATATTTATTGCAACATTATTTACAATAACCAACATATGAAAACGACCTAAGTATATGTATTCAGCCATAAAAAAAAAAAGATTGAAATCTTGCCATTTGCAATAGTGTGTGTGGACCATGAAAGCATTAGGCTAAATGAAATGAGTCAGACAAACACTGTATGATCTTGCTTATATGTGAAATCTAAAAATAAAAATCGGTAAAGGGAGTCAAAAGTACAAACTTCGTATAAAATAATGATGATGATGATGGTATATTAAGTTTAAGTGAGGTTTGTTCCAGGAATGCAAGGTTGGTTAAACATTCATATTAAGAAACTATTAGTGATGATGAAAAATAGGCTGGCAAATGGTAAGCTCTCTACTCAAATTAAATGAGCTTACCCAAATAGTCACAGGCATAGCTGGACAGTGACATATGTCTAAGATGATGACAGATGCCTATCTCTATGAAATATTTGCAGTGGTGGAACAGATGATGTGTACTTGTTATAATCAGATGTGAAGAGAAGAGTTGGAAGATTCTGCACTAAACTAAAAAAGAAAAGATTCTTTCTGTTGCTAACTGCACAGCCAGATACACCTCCTCAGAAAGGGCACAGAAAGGGAAGTATTGCTCCAGTGCCAGTTTCAGCCACACATAGAAGCATCAGTGGTAGAGAATACTCTCTCACAATACTCCTTGGATTGTGGTTTTTAATATATACATTTTAAACTATTGGCCTCTGCAGTAAGATATGAAAAGGTGGGAGGATGATAGAAATATGTAGACCCGTATTACATATTTAGGAAAAATCTAGAGGTAATAAACATTAAAATTAATAAAAGTTTAATAGCTGAGTGCAACAGTAATTCTATATTAAAACAACTCCTGAAAACATAAAACATGTTTTTAAGTCATCTTAAAGGCTCATCAAAAGAATACCAAAATTGGGGTGCCTGGGGGGCTCAGTCGGTTATGCCTCCGACTTCGGCTCAGGTCATGATCTCGTGGTTCGTGATCACACGGATCCCGCATCGGGCTCTGTGCTGACAGCCAGCTCAGAGCCTTGAGCCTGTTTCAGATTCTGTGTCTCCCTCTCTCTGGCCCTCCCCTGCTCATGCTGTCTCTCTCTCAATCAGAAATAAGTAAAACATTTTTAAAAATAAAAAAAAATAGAATACCAAAATAATAAATGCTTCAGAATAAATTGAAAGATTTGTGTTAACATAAAAAAAATTCTTTGAAATAAAAATTCTTTTTTTTTTAGTTTATTTAGAGAGACAGAAAGAGAGAGAGAGAGAGCAAGGTCAGGGGAGGGGCAGAGAGAGAGGGAGAAGGAGAGAACCCCAGGCAGGCTCCACGCTGTCAGCACAGAGCCCCATGTTGGGCTTGACCTCGTGAACTGTGAGATCATGACCTGAGCAGGAACCAGGAGTTGGGAGCTTAACCGACTGAGCTACTCAGGTGCCCAGGAAATACAAATTCTTATAAAAATGCCAAAGCAAACCATGTGCCTGGTTAGAAAAGCAATTATAAATCTATGGAGTTATTTAGTTAACGTTATTTGTTAAAAGCATTGTAAAGTATACAGTTATTACCTCCATCCAGGCCCTGATCTCCCTGTAACCTATTCACCACACCAGCCAGAATGACCTTTTAAAACTGTAATTTAGAGGGGCGCCTGGGTGGCTTAGTCGGTTAAGCATCCGACTTTCGCTTAGGTCATGATCTCGCGGTTTGTGGGTTCGAGCCCCGTGTCGGGCTCTGTGCTGACTGCCAGCTCAGAGCCTGGAGCCTGTTTCAGAGTCTGTATCTCCCTCTCTCTCTGACCCTCCCCTGCTCACACTGTCTCTCTCTCTCCTAGAAATAAATAAAAAACATTAAAAAAAATTTTTTTAAACTGTAATTTAGAATATATTGTGCTCGCTTAAATTTTTCCAGTGGCTTACATTGTTTTGAGAATAAAATCCGAAACCCTTACCACATTCTATTCAGTGCTACCTGCCCTGCTCCTGGGCTGCCTTCCTAGTGTCACCATGTCACCACTCTGCCTCGCTCAGACACTTGAGACATAGTGAGCACAAACCTGCCCTTACAGCACACTAAGTTTTTGCTTTGAAGCCTCTGCCCTTCCCTATTTCCTGTTCTTTTCGGGCTGAGGGGCCTTCTCTAATCATTCAGTCTAAATAGACCCTCACAGTGAATTTCTACCAAGTCATGTGATTTTATAGCAATTGCCACTATTTAAGTTAGCTTATATATACTTTTTAATTGTCGATCAGCCCTCCTCTCCACTAGAAAGATAACTCTATATATATGCAGACGGCTTGATTACGAATTAACACAAGCAGAACAATTGATTGCTAGATATTTCAATTAGGCTCACCTCTGTAACTTCAGAACCTAGGACATTTTTCTGGAACATATTAGGCACCAAATAAATATTTCTTTAAGGAATGTTGAATGTCACAGAATGAATGTTGAAAAAGCATAGAATTCAAAAGCATAGAATAACATATATACCAAACCAATATGTTATTTTCAACTTAAGACTTATGTAATGTTATGTTATGTAAATATGTAAAATGACTTAGGTAAATAATGTCATTTGTTCAAAGACAGCTAAATAAAAATGATATAATTAAAATTATAAGAAGACAATGAAGGATAATATCTTCATAACCTCGGGGTAGAGAACTTGAGTTTTCTTTACATGACCATCTTCAAGCCACCCAGTTGGCTGCTCTGGAGCCTCTCGTTTCCAGTTCTTTGGTATCTTCTATGGATATTTTAAGTATATGTTTGTAAATTTGTGTTTCTGTGTGTTTGTGTTTATAGATAAATAGATGGATGATAGCTAGCTAGCTAGGTTCTTTTTTCTCTCTTTCTTTTACCAAATTGATACCCAGGAGTGAATTAGTAAATCTAGGGTTTAGCAACCTCTTTATCACAGAAGTCAGTTAGAATGGATTTCCAAACAGGGTTCTTAGATCTAAAATTTCATTTTACAATTAAAAAAGTAGGGATGCCTGCATGGCTCAGTGAGTTAAGCATCCGACTTCAGCTCAGGTCATGATCTCACAGCTCATGAGTTTGAGCCCCACGTCGGGCTCTGTGCTGTCAGCTCAGAGCCTGGAGCTGCTTCAGAGTCTGTCTCCCTTTCTCTCTACTCCTCCCCCACTCGTGTTCTGTCTGTCTGTCTGTCTCTCTCTCAAAAATGAATAAACATTAAAAAATAAAAATAATAAATAAAAAGTAATCTCTCTCTCTTCTCTCCCTCCCTTTCAGTATGCACAACTTTTAAGAGAAAGACTGAGAGAATCATTTCATGATGTTCAGTATGTAGAGCCTCCATTTGATGAGTCAATTGCTGATATAGGTAAAGAATGGAAGAGTGCTCTGGCAAAATTAAAGTTTGCTAATACATATAGAATGGAGCCATTGAAAAAATTCCAAGCTCACTCAGTGGAAACTAAAGTCCAGCAGATATTAGAGGTAGGTTGGTAAGTATGTATGATAGCAGTATCTTAGCTTTGGAGGTTTGATGAACTATATTAAGATTTATGACTATATACTTACCCTGATTGACTTTTTGTATTATATCTCTGAAAATATGAAAGTACTTTGTATTCATACTCAAGCATCTTCACATTGATGCTATGAGCTAGACTTAAAGGAAATATTCTTTTGTTATTTCATTCATCTCTTAATTATCCATAAATTATTTATCCCTCAGAGTCTATGCTTTCCTATATTTGGAGGAATGAGTTAAACAAAGCACACTGTGTACGTGTGGGAAGTTGGCTCCTGTATACTAACGCTTCTAAGGACAGGCAGCCGCCAATGGCGCATAGGTTTTCTTCTTCAAACTGACTGGAATCTAAAGTTCCGTTAAGACAGTTGTTTGAAACTCAGATACTTGTTTCCAGGATAGTCCAAAAAAGCTTCTTCAATTTTATGAACCGAATACTGTAATACTAACATTAATACAACATTGTTTATACTAGTATTGGTATCTGAAGGCTACATTGTTCAGATGAAGATAGTTCCTTCATCACATTTCTTAGCAAAGGAAAAAATATTTTTTACTTATAGAAAGTTTGAGGGACCACTTCTTTTCTTATAATGTTTTATTTATTTTTGAGAGAGAGAGTGAGAGAGAGCATGAGCAGGAGAGGGGCAGATAGAGAGGGAGACACAGAATCCAAAGACAGGCTCCAGGCTCCGAGCTGTCAGCACAGAGCCTGACGTGGGGCTCAAATCCATGAACCGTGAGATCATGACCTGAGCTGAAGTCGGATGCTCAACTGACCGAGCCCCCCAGGCGCCCCATGGGACCACTTTTTCCGAATCCCCTTTGTATCGGTGGCATCTAGTTCTGGGCACCAGGCACCCAGGCATTTTCTGATGGCTGGATTCCCCTGTGGGAATTCCCCTGTGGGATTCCACCAAGCCTGATTCTAACCCAGATCCGTTCCTTGTTTCAGTGTTACCTCCCCTCCAGTTTATGAGGTAAATTCCTTCAGTAACAACTGATGTGAGCTAGCTATTGGGAAGAAAGCATTAACTTATTTTGTATAAATGATTAATACTCCTTTAATCTTAGCAAAGTGAATTAACTTTTATGAATACAGAAGAATATTTAGGAAGCTACTCTAATCTCCCTCCACCTGTGTAGACAGATACATTTCTAACCTAAACTAATAATTGTCCGATACTGTTTGGTAATGACATTATGGCTCATAGCTTCAGGAAATAAAGAAATTCAACTCAATTTGATACATTAAAATAATTACTGATTACCTTCTTCTCTTATCTAATTAACAGCAAGCATATATGACATAAAAGTATACATGGTGTGTCCCTTGCTTGGCCTTAGCACATAGACTGGGTTCAGACTTATTGATTTCAAATTGTATTTACATATGATAATTTACAGAATTGCACTGAGCATGCAAGCGGCCTAAAACAGCGGATTGGATATGTAGGTGGGAAACTAGGGGTCATAAAGAGGCCAGGGACTTTCCCCTGGGTTCACGGAAAATCCAGCATTGTTCTACATGCAGAGATAGCGTATCCTGACGGAGCTTGTGGGTATCTTCCTATAGCAAGTACATGTCACTTCTTAAATAAGAGCATCTGAGTAGGCGAAGACTGGGGTCTGCTGGGCAGAGTCAGAAGAGAGAATGCATGTTACTAGGTGTTTGAGCGATAGAACCAGGGCCAAATGCCTGAGGGAAATGAATTCTTCGAGACCAGTTTTAGGTCCAGCGCCATTCTAGAAAGGAATCAAAAAACAAGAGCTACTTCTTTGGTTTTACCTGCCTATAAAAATAGCTGGTAGGAGTTCATCTGTGATTGTGGACCCAGAAGTATGGTTAATTCATCACTGGTTCACTGGGTGTTCCAATCCGCTTCTGGTTTGTAGGAAAGCCTTGTGCTTCCTGGCTCACATCCTTCTCCCCAGCTATCATTAATCCACAGCGGGCATGGCATGGTGCTCTCCATCTCCTCAGTGCTCTCCGGGAGCCCACAGAGACAGCAGTAGGGTGCGAAGCCATGGGGACAGGGTTGGAGAAGTGGCTTCAATTCAGGAAGACTGCAGAAGACAGGAATCGCAGAATACAGGCTCTGGTCCAGGAAGTCCAAGCTTGAGGAAAACTAAAGTCTGAGTTTTAGCAAATACGTAAATTATAGAAAGGTTTCCTTTGTCTACCCTAAGAATTCCCAGAAGCATTAAGATTCCCGTGTCTCCCTACTAACGGTTAGATGGGGTGATCCAGTGAAGGAAAACTTAACAGCCTCAGCGTTTGTAATGAAGAGCAATTGAATGTAATTGAAAACGAAAATAACTTTTATTCAACATTGTTGAAATAATTCGGTAAGCACAGCATTCATTTCATATCATTTGGTTAGGAACACATGTATTTATTGTAAGTTATGTGTATTATTTAGATACATGTTTTCTTGAATTTTTATGTAGAAAATATTTGGTTTGAAAATTAATATATTTTTTCTATTTTTTAAAGGAAAGTCTTAAAGATGTCAAATATGATGATAAAGTCTTCTCTCATTTATCACTTGAATTAGCAGACCGCATATTGTCAGCAGTGAAAGAATTTGGGTACCACCGTTACAAGTTCATTATAAAAGTATTATTTATTCAAAAGACTGGTCAGGCAATAAATGTAAGTACCATCGTGATCCAGCATCTATCAGTTATAGCTCTAAGATCTCCTCTGCGGTGATTGATCATTAATTGTGTTGCCTCCAAGGCAGTTCAAGACCCTGAGGTGCCTCTCTAATGAAGGCTAATTTTGTTAACTGTATCTTCTTTCGCTGCATGTTATTTGAAAAGTACTAACCCAGAAGTGGCAATTTTCTATTGATAATTTACTAAATTGTATGGCTATCCTGGTCCTTGATCATGCCAAATTTGACAATTTAATGTCATTTGATAATTAACCAGTAAGTTTATTTAGAGCACTAACGGGCGTTAGGCACTGAGAAAAAGAAAGAATGACGAGACATGGACCATGATTATGATTCTCAGGGAGTTTTCACTGCACTCAAGGAAAGAAAACAATGCAGACTGGAGTTGAAGAAATGGAATAGTGAGGACGGGGTTGGGGGACACCTGGGTGCCAGAGCCCAGCCAGCCTAGTATGAACCCTGGCAGCGACAATCACAGCCCGCGGCCCGGCTCTTCATCTATAACACGGGGGTGATAGATACCCCTCCTGGCTGGAGCTGCTCCAAGGATGACATGAGAGGGGCCACCTTACAATCCTCAGCGTGCTCTCCGGCGCAGAGTCCCCAGGAATCAGCAAGCCTGGTCATCTGCGAATGCGAATGCACACCTCTGAGCCACGCAAGAGTGCACATGTGGCAGCGGCACATCTGGCATGCACAGCTGGAGGGAGCTGCGTCGGAAGCGGGCAGGGGGGTGCCGGCCACACGAGTCAGCAAGACAGACGTGGTCCTGGCTCCTGGCGAGAAGAGAATGCCCGCATGCTTCTAGATGGTGATCAGTGCTCCCGAGAGAAAGTTCAGTAGGACAGTTTGATAGAGTGGCAGAGCGGCCACTGGGGTTGTCTGCAGACAGGGAAGTCCCCCTAATATCTGAATGACAAGGGGAAACCAGCTGTGCCAGGGACCAGGGAGAAGACCTGCAACCAGAGGAAACATGAGTGCGAAGACGCTAAGGCAGAGGGACCTTGGTGTGCTTGGTGGTAACCTGTGTGCTTGCAGTATATTTCAGTGGTGGAGTTGGGTATGATGTGTATCAGTGACAGGACCATACGACAAATCAGCCCAGGATTTAGCTTAAAAACATTTGTCTGCTCATCATTCTGTGGGGCTGCCCAGATGCACTAGCTGGTTTTCCTGCTGGTGTCCCTGACGCCCTGCTCACTCTGCTGTCTCCCTGATGTCCTGGCCCCCTGGTCACTCTGCTGTGGCCCTGATGCCCTGGCCCCTGGTCACTCTGCTGTGACCCTGATGCCCTGGCCCCCTGGTCACTCTGCTGTGGCCCTGATGCCCTGGCCCCTGGTCACTCTGCTGTGTCCCTGATGCCCTGGCCCCCTGGTCACTCTGCTGTGGCCCTGATGCCCTGGCCCCTGGTCACTCTGCTGTGACCCTGATGCCCTGGCCCCCTGGTCACTCTGCTGTGGCCCTGATGCCCTGGCCCCTGGTCACTCTGCTGTGACCCTGATGCCCTGGCCCCCTGGTCACTCTGCTGTGGCCCTGATGCCCTGGCCCCTGGTCACTCTGCTGTGTCCCTGATGCCCTGGCCCCCTGGTCACTCTGCTGTGGCCCTGATGCCCTGGCCCCTGGTCACTCTGCTGTGACCCTGATGCCCTGGCCCCCTGGTCACTCTGCTGTGGCCCTGATGCCCTGGCCCCTGGTCACTCTGCTGTGTCCCTGATGCCCTGGCCCCCTGGTCACTCTGCTGTGGCCCTGATGCCCTGGCCCCTGGTCACTCTGCTGTGACCCTGATGCCCTGGCCCCCTGGTCACTCTGCTGTGGCCCTGATGCCCTGGCCCCTGGTCACTCTGCTGTGTCCCTGATGCCCTGGCCCCCTGGTCACTCTGCTGTGGCCCTGATGCCCTGGCCCCTGGTCACTCTGCTGTGACCCTGATGCCCTGGCCCCCTGGTCACTCTGCTGTGGCCCTGATGCCCTGGCCCCTGGTCACTCTGCTGTGTCCCTGATGCCCTGGCCCCCTGGTCACTCTGCTGTGGCCCTGATGCCCTGGCCCCTGGTCACTCTGCTGTGACCCTGATGCCCTGGCCCCCTGGTCACTCTGCTGTGGCCCTGATGCCCTGGCCCCTGGTCACTCTGCTGTGACCCTGATGCCCTGGCCCCCTGGTCACTCTGCTGTGGCCCTGATGCCCTGGCCCCTGGTCACTCTGCTGTGACCCTGATGCCCTGGCCCCCTGGTCACTCTGCTGTGGCCCTGATGCCCTGGCCCCTGGTCACTCTGCTGTGTCCCTGATGCCCTGGCCCCCTGGTCACTCTGCTGTGGCCCTGATGCCCTGGCCCCTGGTCACTCTGCTGTGTCCCTGATGCCCTGGCCCCCTGGTCACTCTGCTGTGGCCCTGATGCCCTGGCCCCTGGTCACTCTGCTGTGGCCCTGATGCCCTGGCCCCCTGGTCACTCTGCTGGGCTGTGGGTCCAAGATGGCCTCACTCCTGTGTCTGACAGCTGGTGCTGGATATTGGTTGGGGCACCTGGGATCTTCGGCACATGAGCCACCATCATCCAGTGGACTGAGTGGGTTTCCTTATGTGGGGGTCTCCTCACAGCGCTCTGAGGAGGCTGGAGCAGAAGACCTCTGACACTTTAATGCAAAGTTACCCGTCACATTCTTTTGCTCAGAGTAAGTCCCAAGGTGAACTCGTACTCAAGGGGTGGAGAAATAGACTCAGCTCTGGGAGAAGACACAAAAGGTTTGTGGCCATTTAGAAACAACATGAAAAGTAGACTGTAGTAAATTGTGTATGGCTTTGTGAGCGAAGCAAAGGATTTAGAATTTTCTCCAGCAGCTAGCCATTCCTTTATTTCAGAACAAGGTTCTGACAAACTTTCTCTGGAAAATACTGTAAGGACGGAAAGAAAAATTCATGGACTATGACACAGAGGAGAAGTAGTGTATGCAGAAGCCTTAGACCCAGTTTACAGCCTCCTGCCCCAGGCACTCTCTGCTAAGGTCGAGTCTTGGGGAGTCTCCACGTCAAATAGGTCTGGCTCCAGGGAGAAGAGGGGGCCTAGGAAGCATCGCTGTTAAGACTTCAGGAAAGGGGAGATAGGACAAACTACTTTTTAAATATCACTTTCTAAGATACTTATGCATCTTTTAAAAACATATCAAATTTATATAGACTTAAAAATTATTTCTTAACATGTTCAATCTAAGGTTGGTCTTTTGAAATCGGTCTGTCACAGATTGCCAGCAGATGGATCTGGGACGTGACATGGGACAGCTGGGTTGCTGCGAAACACGAAACGGAAACGTACGTGGCCTTGGCCCTGGTGTTTGCTCTTTATTGTGAGTAGGGCGTGTTTACTCCTCAACTTTGCAGAGACACAGGACATCTGTAGACCTGTGAATCTCACAGCAGGCATTGACTCCCTACGCTTTGGCCTCCTGTTGAAGCTTCGTTGTATTATTTTAACAACAAACAAGTAAAAGCTGGATTTTTTTTAACCTCTGTAACTTCCTAGTTATCATATTTATTCACGTTCTGTTACCCTAAAGTATAAACGTATGAATGATACATAGAGATAGATATGAATATATAAGTGCTTAGACTCTAAGGGGAATTATCTAGCATTCTTGTTAGATTTAAGACAATCAGAATTTGCTAGAGGAAATTATGACACAACCTTGTAAAGTGTCAAATTAAGTAAATGTTAAAATAGATTTTGGAAAACTTCTAAAGGCAGATGTATTTCTGAGTGGTATTTTGCTATGTTGCATGCATTCTCTTGACAGGAATTACCAAATTTGAAAGAAAGACATTAATGTATTTAACACATCCCTAACCAATCAAAATGCTTAAAATGTGTTGGTATTGGTATTCTACTTGGTAGTCTGTTAGTTAAGCTCTTTTCAGATGCGGGAACTGAAACACCTATTCCAATTGTTTATTTAAAAAAAAGAGAGAGAGAGGGGCACCGGCGTGGCTCAGTTGGTTGAGCATTTGACTGTCAATTTTGGCTCAAGTCATGATCTCACAGTCATGAGATTGAACCCCATGTCAGGCTCCATGCTGAGTGTGGCGCCTGCTTGGGGTTTTCTCTCTCTCCTCCTCTGCCTCTCTTCCGGTTCTCTCTCTCAAAAAAAAAAAAAAAGGAAAATTTTCTTTTCCAGGTACTAGACCAGGCATCCATGGGTTTCTGTCTTTCCTGTCTCCCCCTAGACTTTTCTGCACATTTGTTTAACTGAATATGATTTAATCATGTTCTTATCTGTGACTAGATGGGTCAAGTTCACTCCTTGGGGCTGGGCCTGTATGCCCTTGCTGAAGTACCCACCCACGTGAAAAGAGTAAGTGCCCAGCACTTGCCAGAGCTCTGGAGCTTAACTAAGTCCTAAACTTATGATCTGGTGATGCCTCAGGCTTCCGTTCAGCTTTGCTCTTTCTCTTCTCTTCTCCCAACCCCCGATGTATTCACTTGTTAAATTCCATAGACTCTGATTTTCTGACGTGACTCAAAGTCGCCCTTATATCTCTTGTCTGGGTCCCCAGATCCCCCCCATCTATTCCAGCACCCCTTTCTTTCACACATTCACTTGTGGAAGGTTTTGTTCAACCGCACCCCAAGTCCGCCATGTCGCAGGCCTTGTGTGAGGTGCGGGACGTGGAGCAGGGCGCCTGGACCCCATCGCACTGGGGGCCCTTGAGGAAGGAGTGCGCCTCGTGAAGACGGCGCTCCTGAGGATGAACCGGGGAGCGCACTCTTGGCCTCACACAAAGACTGGAGGTGTAGACATCTGCGTGTCACCCCCGGGCCGGGTCCCCTCAGTCATCTCGGCTGCCTACTCTCGTGGGTCTGATTCTCTGATTCTCGAGGGCAGAATACTGCCATGTTCTGAGGTTTAATGGGTCCCAGGTGCCCGTGAACACCTCTGACCCAGGAGTGCTCCTCTCTGCTGCCCCCACCGGACCTCCCGTCGTCAGGCTGCCGTACATGCCCTCCTTTGTACTGCCCTCGGGTCTCCTCAGGTTCTGTGAGGGCCTCCCTCCGCCCGCCGCCCCTCCCCCAAACCTGACGGAGTCCTGTACCCGGGGAGCCTCTCCCTGCTGGCAGCCCCCTCTGCGCGAGCCACCAGAAGGGGGCAGTAACCCTGCGGCCCCAGGGTCAGGGCTGTCACTTCTGAACCAGTTTCCCAGTGTCCTTAGGAGCCCAAAGGACGAGCCACCTGAGATGTGACTAGAGGTTGCTTCAGCCCCTCGAGAAATGTGCACCTCGCTGATCTGACTTCCTGCCTCTCACAGCTTCTCGCGTGGCTTAGCGGCCTCCCTTTGCAGGCTTCCCGGGGCTCCCCCGTGTTCCCAAGCTCTCCTCCACAGGTATTTTGAGTTTCTTTTGCTTAATAAGGCCTGGCTTGTCCCCACGGCAGAGTCCCTGTGCTGTGGAAGGGAGACTGAAGGAACCACCAGACCAAAGAAAAAGGCCTCGCCCGGCCTGACGAGAGAGGGTTTGTGAAGGGGACGTGCACACGGAAGCCTGTCTTGGGGGCCAGGGGACAAGTGGGTCTTCGTGACCCTGCCTTCCTTAAGCCCTGTCTTTCTAGCCCTGGGGGCTGTGTGTACGCGTGGGGGACCGGCCAGGGGGAGATGGCTGAGAATTTGTGTGTCTCCTAGTCCCGCTTCTAGGCCGGAGCAGGCAGGTGGGTGGGCGCCCGAGCGTGAAGGGGTGCGGCTGCACAGAAGGAAGAGCAGGCCGGCGGGGCTGTGCTCCAGAAGACTGCAGGTGGCAGAGCGGTCCTCGAGGTGGGCTCGTCCAAGATGACGTCGGTCTGGCCCACACCCCCCACTGCACCCCCACCACAGCCCCTCAGGCGAAAGCTGCCGGAAGGTCCGGGGAGGGGGCCCCTCTGACCTCCAACCACTCTGGCTCCTGGCAAAGCCTGCTGTGTGGGTTCACACTGCTTCACACGCCCCACGGCCCCTGGACGTGAGCTAAGGGACCCCTCTGGTCCCCATCTCCACTTGACTCCTGCTGCCATTCTTTGTGACTTTGATACCACACAGATAACCGTCCGCTAAGGCAGTCCCCACCTGGGCACCCTCTGCTATGCACACGCTTTAATTGCCACAGCGCAGTTCAACGGCACCAGTCCCCCACCAACACGGGTCAGAGCTCGGGTGCCGCGCCACGTCGACCGGGTGACTGCATCGCCTACCAGCCTCACAGCCAGTTCTCAGACCACAGGTTATGCGTGAATGACTGACAGGCATCACGAGCCCCGTGCAAAGCCTGTTGGTGACTGGTGACCGCACTTCAGTTATCTGGCGGGTCAGGACAGACACAGGCAGCAAGCGTGTTCTCGTACTGCCTCCTTGTCCACAGCCACAGACCTACACGATGCTTTACAAAACTGAGCTGTCGAAAGAAAATTGTTTTACGTTAAAATTTTATTTTATAAAATTTGCCAAAAAAGTTGAAAGGGCATTAAAGAAGTCAGAAAATTGGATGTAATTAGGAAATTTGAAAATGGCGAGAGCGAAGCGAGCTAGGAGGAGACCTAAGCCTGCAGGAGGCGCTGTCGGAACCACAGGGAGAGAGGCCGGTGAGTGGAAGAGACATGGCAACGTGGGACCCACACCTTTGAGTTTAAATTGCTCTGCTTGAGGAACAGAAAGCCTTTCTTCTACTTTGGAAGGAGGACCAATGATAACTGATACGGATTCTGATACGACTACTACTAAATCCCAATCAGTTTGGCCGGCGTTCGGGCCCAGGGCGCATGTGAGCTGCCGTGCTGAAGGGGCGCTGGGTCACACGGAGGGGCCGGTGAACAAGCTCCGACCGCAGTAAAGTCCGGTTTCATCGTCTTGGGGCTGCGCGAGGCCCGGTTAGCGCTGAGCCTCCCTGTTAAGCTGCGGGCCCAGACCACGGCCCTGCCGGGGAACCCCACCCGGATTCCACACGTCAGGTCAAGCAGGTGGTCGTGACAAAGGGTGAAGGTGTCTCAGGAAGTGACTGACTCTGATAACGACTTCACATTAAAGACACTTAGAGAGACTGTACGACATTGAAACTGCAGGCTGAGTTATCAAGGCCCAGAAAAGGGAAGTTGTTGTCTGAGAAGGCAAGCACTGCTCAAACTGGTCCTGCTAAACTTTTTACACAGAAATTAATGACAAATTTCCAGGGTTGCTTATTAAAAAAAATTTTTTTAATGCTTTCTTTTTTTTTTTTTTTTTACAAATAGTTTATTGTCAAATTAGTTTCCACATAATATTTACTTCTGAGAGAGAGAAAAAGACTGCATGAACAGGGGAGGGTGAGAGAGAGGGAGACACAGAATCCGAAACAGGCTCCAGGCTCTGAGCTGTCAGCACAGAGCCCGACGCGGGGCTCGAACCCACGAACCGTGAGATCATGACCTGAACCGAAGTCAGACGCCCAACCAACGGAGCCACCCAGGCGCCCAGGGTTGCTCATTTTAAAATACACGGTACTAAATTAATAATAGCTTTACAATTAAAAAAATAATAGCTTTACGACATTGACAGTTGGCAGTAAGGGAGTTTTAAACGTTTTCCCCAAAGTTTTTTTAAGCCATGGGATAATTGCAGTTTTTCTCTTTGATTGTTAAGATCACTTTGCAGGACTTCAGCCTCTGTGCTCTCAGGAAAACTAGGACGTCTATACTCTGGCTTCTCAATTCCTTGGCCACTCGCCCTGAGTGACCTTTTCCTGTCGCCCACGTAGGTCACCCGCCCCGGGCTTCATCCTGTAGCCTTCGCCACCATCAGTGATGTGGGAAACAAAGGCAGAAAGAAACGGAGACGGAACTAAATTTCCTCAGAACCTGTGGCCCAATGACAGCGACCCCTCCAGGAGCCCCCGGGGCTAACGCTTTGCTGGAGGGAAAACCCACCTGAGCCGGACAGCAGCAGGGCCTCAGGCATCTCAGGAATCCTCTTCGCACATGAAAGCCCTTCTGGAGGCCTCCCTTTTGCCTTCCCCTCCCTAAACTCCCAAGTGTGTCAGCATCGCTCCTCAGGACCCCAGCGCGGCTCTTGCTGCCCACGGGTCCTTCCCTGCTTTAATAAAACCACCGTGTGGCACCAGACACGTCTCAAGAATTCTTTCCTGGTCATCGGCTCCCTCCGAACCTCACCAGTCAGTATCAGCGTGACCTATGAAATCTCAAATTCTAGCCGGTTATTCTCATGCAATCATTTCCTGTCCCTAGAGCTCAGCACCTATAGAATCGGACTGAAGTCTGTCCATGCTCTTCTCCAATAGCAAATTGTTAGAATTTGCCCTTCTTCCTCATCTGGTAAAACCCTTGTGAACGAAGAGCATATCCACTTCGGACCAGCCGGAATCCAAGCAGCTAAATGTGACCGAGAACCTGGAAAAACCAGACCCACTGGTTTCACTTCTAACCTCTGGACACAGACCTCCAGCGGGCGAATGCCCTGGCCGCCCAGGAACCCGGCACCCCTGCTCTCTGCACCTCTTGCCTCCGACTTCCTACATTCCTCTCCTCACTCTCAGTTTTTCGTTCAGGAAAGGAGACATATCAGAGGAGAGTCTTCCAGGCTCTTCACCACCCAGTCTCAAACCCCACGTGCGTCTGCAGCCACATTGTGTTTTTTAAGTCGTCACAGTGGATGGATTGAGCTTCGTGCTGTCAAGGGTTTACCGGCACCTGTGCTGGCTTCTGGCCTTCGCAGAGCTGCTTCCCAGCCTCCCTCCTTCCCTCCCCGCCTCCCTCTCCCCTGCACTGTGACTCCACCTCTGCTCGGCCTCCTCAAGGTGCGAACAGGCTCCTGTCTCACCTTACAGACCACGCCCCACCTCCCAGCGCCCCCTTTCTCCCGCGCTCCTTCCGGGCTCCCTCCTCAAGGGGCTTCCCGCTAGTTTCCGAAGCTGTCACTCTTGAGACACCTCCAAATAATTAAGTTTGCTAATTTCCCCCAGATTGCTAAATACACTGGACATTTTTTTCTCGTCATCTTATTCAAACTCTCATTTGACACGAGCCCCTTTTTTCGAAACACACAGTCCTCCCAGTTTACACTTAGTTTCCTGCTCCTTTTCTTTCTTTCTTTTTAGTGTTTATTTATTTTGAGAGAGAGAGAGAGAACGAGAGAGAGTTTCCTGAGCAGGCTCAGTGCTCAGTGGACACACTGACGTGGGGCTGGATCCCACGACCGGGAGATCATGACCTGAGTTGAAATCAGGAGCCAGGGCCTAACCCACTGAGTCACCCAGGTGCCCCCTGCTCCTTTTCTGCTTTTTTTCAGCCTCGTACACAGTAAGGTAGTATTTGATGAGTGAATGAATGCTTCTTTATACTGCTAGCTAACATAATTCTTAGTTCATAATTGCTTTCCATAACGTGCAAAATAATGCAACGGACATTATTATTTTAATGCTACAAATGAGGAAATGGAGGGTCAGAGAGATGAAAAATTTACCCATTACTGATCACACAGCTATTAAGTGACACAGTTGGTATCGAAACCAAAATCTTAACTCCTAATCATTATTCTCACCATTGCATCATACTGGTGCCCTGTGTATTTCACTCCTAATTCCTGGAATCTGCCTTTATTTACCCCAATCTCAAGCCATATTTGGAATGGTTGCTGTACCTACATATGCTTCCTATTTTTACCACTCTCAGTCTTTTTCAGGCTTAAAACCCTATTTCCATTTCCAGTCGTGTATTTCCTTGTAATTGTCCTACCAGTCTCTCAAGATACTTTTCAAATTCTGTGCCAACCTTAAAATCTTAACTTTTGTCCTTGCAAGTAAAGTGTCTCCTATCTAAACTGCCTTTAATAACATTTATATATTTGTATCATATCTGGTGTTGACACTGCCCACGGGCAGGGACTGTGCTCCTTAGCACGCTGCCTTCCCGTGCGTGCTGAAAGGCCGAATCACTATGTTTTGACTTGGAATGAAGAGTTTTAAATTTGTGTCTCATCTAGAGACAGAATACCCAGGGGAAAGGAGCGGACCCGAAATAGTTGAATGTATAGATATAATGAATGTATAGTTGTATAACACGTATCATATATTCAGTTGTATTCTGAATATATATATTTGGCTATACATATTTATTGTTCAAATCTATCTGGAGAATCTGAGGGACGGCCTTGATCAGTTAAGAGAATTTGGGAGTTGTTGATTTTTCCTGGGGTTCTCAGACAGGCTGTTTTCTTCAGAGGGCAGGGAAATAGGGAGCTGGTCTGACCGAGGTTGTGAGTGAAAGTAAGGCTTAGCTCAGGAGCCATTTGTGAATCTTGAGCTGTTGGTGCCATTTCTTTTCTGATGGGGTGGAAGTCAGGAGCGGGTGAGCTGGAGAGTCAAGGAGGGTCCTCTGTATTAAGGCCATGGCCTAGAGGGAGTGGGAAGGGTCGCCTGAGCGTAAGCGGAGACAATGACAGGGAAGCCGTGTGGCACTACATCCCAGGGCCTTTGTCTGTTGCCTTGAAACAAACCATCCACACTCTCAGCTAACAGTGTCTGCTGAGATATTAGGTCAACTTTTAAGAAACTTCCGGTACCCTTGTCATCACAACTGCCTGCCATGTTCTTTAAGGTTGGGGCCCAGAGCTGTGTGAGAAGTCCTCGCGGCGACCAAGCGGAGTGTAACAGCCAGGGTTAGTGCCTCGGGGTGTCTCCTACGCAGGCCTCCGCGGCGCTAGTGTGTACGCCCTCGGCAACAGCCCACGGTGCGAGGAGACACGAGGGGATGATCCGCCCAGGCGGTGCGGCAAGCAAGGCTGGGGAGGGCGGGGCGGCCGCGGCCCTTCTGGGCAGCTGACCAGCCTCGGGGGGGCCCGGGCCAGCCTGCAAAGCACGGCTCTGGGTGCGGGCCCTGCCCACCTGCCTGCCTCCCTAGGGCCTCAGGTGCAGAGCACATTCCAACCCCAAATTACACGCGTGCAAGTCGAATTCCAGCCACGCTTCCGCGGTAGGATCTCCACCGGCCCCGAGGTGGCTGCGCCTACGCTCTCGGGCGCGGGCCGCCGAGGGGCCCCGGGAGCGCACGCGCCCCAGGGCAGGTGGCCGGGAGCCGCGGGGAGCGCGGGGCCGCGGGCACAGAACAAAGGCGGCGGCGGGCGGGGGCGGCGGCCGAGGACCGAGAGCCAGGAAATGGGCGAGGGCGCCGACCGCCCCCCGAGGCCGAGCCCACGGGGGCGGTGCCCGGGCCAGGGGAGCGCGCGGGGAAGGGGGCGGGTCGCTCGGGATTGAGGGGGAGGGGCGGCCGCCCTGGGGGGGTGAGAGCGACAGACAGAGAGCGAGAGAGCGAGAGAGCGAGAGAGAGCAGGACGGGGATCCCCCTGAGGGGGAGCGTGTGGAGGCAGCGGAGGGTCCCTCGGGTGAAGGGAGAGGGGCGGAGGGTCCCTCGGGTGAGGCAGGGGTGGGCCGGCGGGGACCCCCCTGCAGAAGGGAAGGAGGCAGCGGCGGGTCCCTTGGGGGAGGCCGGGGTGGGGGGAGCGGGGACCCCTGAGAGGAGAAGGCGGAGGGGCTCACGGGTGAAGAGGGAGGGAAGGGTGGCGGGGACCCCTGGGGGGAGGGGTGGAGGCAGCGGAGGGTCTCTTGGGTGAAAGTCGGGGGGGGGGAGAGGAGGCGGGGACCCCTGGGGGGACGAGGCGGCGGCAGCCGAGGGACTCAAGGTTGAAGGGGGGGAGGGGCGGCGGGGACCCCGGGGGGAGGGGTCGGAGGCCGCGGAGGAACCCTGGGGCGGGTAGTGGGGGAGGGGCTGCGGGGACCCCCGGGGGTCGGGGGCGGAGGGTCCCTCAGGTGAGGTGAGGAGATCCCCTCCTGCAGGGGGAGGGGGCGGAGGATCCCCCGGGAGAGGCGGGGCGGCCGCGGGGACCCCCGGGCGGGGCGGCGCGGGCGCGGTGGGAGGAGAGGGCTGACGTGTGGCGGGGCCGGGCCGGGGGCCGCGGGGAGGGGGCGGCAGCGAGCGCGCCAAGCGGCGGCGGCCCGGGGCGGGGCTGGGGGCTGAGGGGACGGCGGGAGGTGGGGCCGCGGAGAGCGCCGGGCTGCGGCGGGCCGGGCGGCGGGGCGGCGGCGGCGGCGGCGGCCGGAGGACCGCGCGGGGCCGCGGCGGGCGGCGGAGGGCCGGGGGCCGAGGGCGGCCGCGGCGGGCGGGGAGCGGGCGGCGGAAGGGCGCGGCGCGCGGGGCCTAGGAGCGCCGGCGCGGCGGGGGCGGCCGAGGCCGGCGGCCGGGGCGCGGCGGCGGAGCGGGCCGGCGCGGCTGAGGCGCGCGGCCGGCGGGGCTGAGGCGCGCGGGCCGCCGGCGGCCTCCTTCCGCCCCCTGGGCCGCGGCGGCCCCGCGGCGCGCTGGCGGCGGCCATGGCGGTGGCGACGGCGCTGGCGGGCCGCGGGGCGCGCGGCGGCAGGGGCCGGCCCCCGGGCGGCGGCGGGCGGGCGGAGGGGGCGGGGCCCGGGCGGCGGGCGGCCCGCGCGGCGGCGGCGGCGGCTGCGGCGGCGGCGGCGGCGGCCGGGACGAGGCGGCGGCGGCGGCGGAGGCGGCGGCGCGGGGCGCTCGGGCTGATGGCGGCGGCGGCCGGCCCCGGGACGGCGCTGTCCCCGCGGCCGTGCGACAGCGATCCGGCCACCCCCGGAGCGCCGTCCCCGAAGGTGAGGAGCGGCGCCGGGCGGGGCGGGGCCGGGGGACGGAGGCGGCGGCGGGGCCGGGCCGGGCCGCGCGGTTCCCGCCCGGACGGACCGCAGGCCGCGGCGCCCCCCCTCCCAGGCCTCCCCGCTGCCTCGTCGTCCCCCTGAGGTGACGGGGAGAGGCCTGGCCCGCGGGTGCGGGGTTCGGAGCGCGTCTCGCGGAAGCGGCCCCGGGGCGGCGGCCGGTCCGGCCTCGTGCGGGGACGCGGGCCCGGTGGGCCCCCCGGGCGCCCCCGCCAGCACCCCCTGGAGTCCGCTAAGTGGCAGGAACTGAGCGGCGGCTGCGGCGGCGAACTTACTTTACCGCCCGAGTGGGCGCAGCCCGGCCGAAGGCTTGTGCGGAACTGCCGGGGGCGGGGGGGGGGCGCCGGGGGGGCGCCGGGGGGGGCGGGGTCCGGGGCACCCCCTTCCCTGGCGCACCTGCGCGGGAACCGCGGCGGCCGAGCACTGCCCGGAAGCCGTGCCTGCGGCTCGTGGACGACCGCGTTTTTAACTTTTCTGCACTATTTCAACTTTTTAACCAAGAGGGAATATACTTAAATCGACGCAAAAGCCCTCAAAATGCTCGGAAGTAAGTAAAAGAACACTAGAAAACAAAGCAAACAGCAGCAACAAAACGCTTTGAAGGCTCGGCTTGCCTGAGGGAGACGGACTGACGTGTGAAGGGCTGGTGTTTGGAGAAGGCGGCCTTCGCCCTCTGCTGCCGCCTGGCCGCCTTTTCGCGCGGGGATGTGCCGGGGCTCTGAGCGTGCTTGTTCAGGAGCCAGAACGGACAGTTTCGCGTCTGTGTTGCTCTTGGGAAGGAATCGTGACACTTGTGACTGTAGCGCGCGGCGCCCGGTCTGGGCCGGGTCTGGGCCCGGGAGCGCCGTCCAGCCCTGGCCTGACCGGTGCACCTTCTAGTCCAGCCTTGTCTTTTATTAGCGAGAGGACCGTGGTATTGAGCAGAATTTTATTCGTCATATAAATCTACATTTCCTTAATTTTTTTTTTAAAGTATTTTTGTGAGGGTTACACTCGTCAAGCCTTTAGATGATATGTGAGTAAGTCAGTTCCCTGACATTTGTGGCTCCCTCCTTTCTGAGTGGAAGGCTGCAGCTTGGTCTTGACACTGCTGTCTCCAGGGACAATGTCATCCAAACATGATGAAGCCTCCCCTGTTGGGTGGGGTGTGTGCTCTGTGCTGCCGTATAGACAGACAGCTTTTAATAGGGCATGTTCCTACGAAATGTTTGCAATGTAAGAAGAGAGTGAACAGGATTGGTAACTTGTCTTGGTCCCCATGTGCCCTTTTTTCTGGGACTAGAAGTGTAGAAGGGCCCGGTAGCATAGTCCGATCAACCAGCTGTACGTTGAGTTAAACGCTAAAAGACCCACATGTGTTTTCCTAGCTGGGGTGGGAGGGGTTGCTTTAATTTTACAGTGTTGAAGCACTTTTACACGTTTGTTTAAAGCACGGGGAGTTTTAACTTCAGTTGGTAAGAAAGCAAAGGTGGGTTTAGATTTACAGGTTAATTGAGAATTTTCTTGCTTCGATTGTATTGCAGGTCACTTTTTAGTTTTTTTCCAGGTGCTGCCAAGCCACATTGTTGGCCCCTTGTAGTTATAGTAGAAAGTTCACATTTGTGTTCTCGGTTGTCCTTAAAAAGCCTGTAAGTTGAGCCTTTTAGCAGGTCTGGAATGATACATAATCATGATTACTTTTAATTGTTTCTTTTCTTATTTTTTAAATGTATAGGATGATAATGAAGATAATTCAAATGATGGGACCCAACCATCCAAAAGGAGGCGAATGGGCTCTGGAGATAGCTCTAGGAGCTGCGAGACTCCAAGTCAGGATCTCGGGTACTGTCGTTTCATTGCTCAGTAGTAGTGTTTGTGGTGTGTTACTCTATCCCTCCACCCTGGCCCTGGGCAGGGGCAGACACCAGCGTTGCTTTTGCTACTTAGTGCAATTAAAAAATGTTTTCATTGTGATAAAATACACATAAAATTCACCATTTTAACTATTTGTAAGTGTTGAGTTCCGGGGCATTGATGACATTCAGAATATTGTATAGCTGTCACCACCAGCCTTTTCTAAGGCACTACTGCAAACGGAAACTTCATTAAGGAATAAAAATGGCTTTTTTCCTCTTTCCCCAGCCTCTGGCAACCAATTCTGGCATTATGAATTTGCCTATCTTAGGGGTACCTCATATACTATTTATTTAGGGAATCCTACAGCATTGTCCTATTGTGTCTGGCTTATTTCAGTTAGTATGGTTTCTTGAAAGTTCCTCTATGTTGTATGTGTGTTAGAACGTCTTTTCTGTCTGAGGCTGTGTTGTACTCTGCTGTGTGGATGGTGCATTGCATTCACGCTTTCCTCTGCTGATGACACTAGAGTTGTTTCCCTCTTTTGGCTGTGGCGAAGAACGTCTCTGTGAATGTTGGGGTGTAGATACCTGTCCAGAGTCCCTGTTTAAAAAAAAAAATTAATGTTTGTTTTTGAGAGAGAGAGACAGCATGAGCAGGGGAGGAGCAGAGAGAGAGGGAGACACAGACTGAAGCAGCTCCAGGCTCTGAGCTGTCAGCACAGAGCCCCACGCAGGACTCAAACTCGTGAACTGTGAGATCAAGACCCAAAGCCCTAGTCAGTCGCTCATAGGCGCCCCCAGAGTCCTTTGGGCATGTCCTTGGAGAGGGATAGCTGGATCATACTGTAATTCAACGTTGAGCTTTTGGAGGACCCCCCGAACTGCTTTCCACAGCGGACTCCCCATTTTCTGTTCTACCAGCAGTGCATACACTCCGGTTTCCTTACGTCCTTCCCGATTCGTTATTTCCCAGGTCTTGTTATGTAGCCTTCCTCAGAGATGGGGCACTTCGCTGTGGTTTGGGTTTGAATTTTTTAAGGATTAGTGATGTTGACCATCTTGTGTGTTTTTTTGTAAATCTTTGCAGGGGGGGAAGTGTCTATTCAAGTGTTTTCGCCATTTTTAAGTTGGGTTGTTTTTTTGTTGTTGAGTTGTTTTTTAGGCATCCTGGATATTCATCCCTTATGAGATATAGGATTTGCAGATATTTTCTTCTACTCTGTGGGTTGCCTTTTCACTCCATTGGTAGTGTCCTTTGATATACAAAATTTTTAATTCTGCTGAAGTTCAAGTTATCTATTTTTCTTTTGTTGCTCATGGTTCTGGTGTCATGTCTAGAACCCATTGCCAGATGTGAGATCGTGAAGAGTTAGTTACTCCTGTGTTTTCTTCTAAGAGTTTTCTAGTTTTGGTTCTTGTATTGAGGTCATTGATCTGTTTTTGAATGCGGTAGGAGGTAAGGGTCCAATTACTTGCTTTTGCATTTGGATGTCCAATTTCCCAGCACTATGTTTGAAGAAAACTGTTCTGTTTGTCACTTTTAATTGGATGCATAAAACTGTAACAGTCTTGCCTCTATTGTCCATTGATGAGATTTAGAGGTTGCACTGGCCAGGTCCAGAAGCCTGTAGTCGGCTCTTCAGGATTGGGGTCGATGTGCAATACACTGGGCACCATCAAACTAGGTCTGTTCTCCTTCTGGATTTGTGTTCAGTTCATTGAGAAAGAGGTTTTCAGAGTGTTGCTTTCTTAGCTGTTTGTGACTCAACTGAACACTTGATGGGAAACGGGTGGATGACTTTGTACCTTGGGTGGATGAAAGACAAAGGCAGAGTCATTGGGTGTGAAGCCCGAGGCCAAGAAATCACACTGGGTATCACCCCCGTGTTGTGGCCGTGTAGATCTCTTATACTACAAGATTCCTGTACGCCCCCCCCCGTTGTGAGTGGTGTACGAGGTGTCTGGTGTTCCGTGTTTAGTGCCTCCCGTGGTTGCTTCCTTTCTCTCTGCCTGTTGTGTATTCTTGGGACACACGTGAGATGCTGGCAGCTGGTTTGTATCGCGGAGTCCGAAGATGCCGTGAGAATTTAAGTAATTAAAGTAGTTGTACAAAATTCTTAAAAATAAGCATTCTCAAAAATAAATCCCCCCAAAATAGAAATGATTAAAATTTAATAAAAGCCACATTTAAGGCATAATCCATATTTCTGTGCTTAGCTTTAGCTACTATCCAGCAGAAAATTTGATAGAGTACAAATGGCCACCTGATGAAACAGGAGAATACTATATGCTTCAAGAGCAAGTCAGTGAATATTTGGGTGTGACCTCCTTTAAGCGGAAATATCCAGGTATTAAGTCTTAGTTTATGTAACAGATTAAGTCTAACTTTTAACTAATCGTGATTCTTTCTGATACATTGTCAGTTTCCGAGTACTTGAGTACGGGTTATTCGTAGGATTATTTGTAATGCACTTTATATTCTGCTGGCTGCTTTCACTTGCCACTGTCACCCAGCATCTCTCCTCCCAGTTTACCCTCATGCCTTGTAAACTGACTTAGAAGCTAAATGAAGAAGCTGAATTTCCTGTGAAAAGTTGTAGAAAAAGTCATTGCATAGTCATAAGCACCAGGGGTTTGGTTCTTCACCATTCATTGCTCCCTGACCTTCGCCACAAAGGCAGCTGCACGGGCTGGGCCTCCACTTGGGAAAAGCTCTGTGTGTCAATGAAGTTTTTCTTGCTTTGGATTATTCTGTTTTCAGTTTTACCTTGACTTTTATTTCTTGAGTTTGTAAGAGTGCATGGTCTCTAATAATATTTGGAAACTATAACACGCTGTTCTTTTGAGTCTGTTATGATTTTAACTTTTGAAAGGATTTTAAAGTTTTTTAAGTTTTTAAAGGTTTACATATGCATAAGGTCACAAATGTAAAAGACTTTTTAATAGTCTTTTGTTCTTTCCTTTGGAGATTTAGAGCGACGAGACTTGTCTCACAAAGAGAAGCTCTACCTGAGGGAGCTGAACGTCATCACGGAGACTCAGTGCACACTAGGTAACACTCTCTGGGTGACGCCCGCTAGGTGACGCTCCCACTGCTCGGCCGAGGCGACGCTTACGAGGCTGTACTGGAAGGGCGCTTACCGCCTTCCCGGAAGGATTTTATAAAATTAATAAAATAGATTGGGTTATTTAAGTGCTACATTGTTTATTTTTAGTTCTTGTGAAAATATGAAGGAAAATGACATTTAATAACAATGCCATTTCTTGTTAGCTGTCATGGAAGTGTCAGAGCATGCGTTGCACGAAAACTTATACAGTAATTTTTGAAAGTAGATTGCTCTTTATCTTGTAAAAGGCACATTTTGCTCAGTTTTTAGTTCTGTACCATTATCTCCTTGCTTTCTTTGCAGTTTTTCCTCACATAAACATTGTGGTGCAACGTGGTCCTTTTTAACACAAATCCATGGGTGTTCTTCACAGGGATTGATTTAATCTGACTCTGGGAGCCTCGGAAGTTGCCTGTATAGCTTGTGTGCGCTGAGGCTTCTGTTGGAGCTGGAAGGGAGTGTATAATATCACTAGTGTACTGACTTGAAGACCAAGAATTGAAATACAGTGAAAAACTTTGTTTTCCTAATATTGTTACTTAGTTAAGAATATTAGATTAAGAATAATCCTTGGGGCGCCTGGGGGGCTCAGTTGGTTAAGTGTCCGTGACTTCAGGTCATGATCTCCTGGTTTATTGGTTTGAGTCCTGCATCAGGCACTGTGCTGACAGCTCAGAGCCTGGAGCCTGCCTCAGACTCATATTCTCTATCCCTCTCCCTCCCCGTCCCTTCCCCTCCCTCCCCCTGCGTCCATCCCCCCCCCCCCGCCTCTCTCCCCCACCCCCCTCTGCCCCTCCTCTGCTCACTCTCTGTCTCTCAAAAATTTAAAAATTTAAAAAAAATCCTTACTCTTGAATTGCCTATAGTTAGTGTGCATCATTATTTAGCAATTGTTTTTAATGAGATATATGTTTATAGTACTTTAAATCTTAAAAAAACTTTTGGTTAAAAAATTGACATATTTTCCTTTGCATCTTTGAAAAAAATTTTTTTAACGTTTATTTTTGAGAGAGGGAGAGAGAGAGTGAGCAAGTATGAGTTGGGGAAGGACAGAGAGAAAAGAAGACACATAATTGGACGCAGGCTCCAGGCTCTGAGCTGTCTGCACAGTGCCCGATGCAGTGAGTTCGAGACCTCACAAACCTCGAGATCGTTATCTGAGCTGAAATCAAGAGTCAGACGCTTAACTGAGGTTTTTAAATGAGCTTTTTATTTTATTTATTTATTTATTTATTTATTTATTTTTATGTTTTTTTTATTTATTTCTAGGGGAGAGAGAGAGAGAGAGACAGCGTGAGCAGGGGAGGGTCAGAGAGAGGGAGTCACAGACTCTGAAACAGGCTCCAGGCTCTGAGCTGGCAGTCAGCACAGAGCCCGACGCGGGGCTCGAACCCACGAACCGCGAGATCATGACCTAAGCGAAAGTTGGACGCTCAACCGACTAAGCCACCCAGGCGCCCCATAAATGAGCTTTTTAAAAATTGTTTTACTTGGGGCGCCTGGGTGGCTCAGTTGGTTGAATGTCTGACTTCGGCTCAGGTCATGATCTCACGGTTTGTGGGTCTTAGCCGTGTTGGGCTCTGTGCTGACAGCTCAGAGCCTGGAGCCTACTTTGGAATCTGTGTCTCCTCTCTTTGCCCCTCCCCTGCTTGCTCTGTCTTTCAAAAATAAATAAATGTAAAAAAAAATTTTTTTTTTTAATTGTTTGACTTTATGTTATGAGTAGTTTTATTATTTTTGAATATATTATAATATTTTCCGTTGACTATTGGAAAACCTTTAAATATAGAGTAGTTTGAAGGAAAAGCAAATTTTAAAAAGTGGTTTTGTTCACTTGGCCTTAAAAGAAATTTTCTATGATCTTTTTTTTTTTTTGTCTGAAATAGGTTTAACAGCATTGCGCAGTGATGAAGTGATTGATTTAATGATAAAAGAATATCCAGCCAAACATGCTGAATATTCTGTTATTTTACAAGAAAAAGAACGTCAGCGAATTACAGATCATTATAAAGAGTATTCTGTAAGTATTGAGTGACTAGCATCTTTTAGTTGGGCTGGGGAATGACATTTTGTCAGGTTATATGTGACTTCCAAATGTAATTTTTTTTTTCAGCAAATGCAACAACAGAATACTCAGAAAGTTGAAGCCAGCAAAGTGCCTGAGTACATTAAGAAAGCTGCTAAAAAGGCAGCCGAATTCAACAGCAACTTAAACCGGGAGCGCATGGAGGAGAGAAGAGCGTATTTTGACCTGCAGACACATGTAGGAGCGCTTACACTTACTAGTTCCTGAGCCCCACTTATTGCTTGTTATGGCAGAGTGCTCAGTACCTCCTTTGTTAGTGTTTTTTGTGCCAGCAATGTGTCCTTTTCTGTACCAGAACTGAAGATAGAATTTTTAACGCTGTACCAGCAATGCTCCGTTCACGTGTGGGGGGCGGGGGGGGGGGCGCGTGCTTGCGGCTGACATTCTGCTGGGCAACACTAGTAGGTGTATATCGTACTTGTTTTTTGTCCCAAGCGTCATCGTAAGACACTCGCACAGTAATTCGCTGGTCTCTCACAGTTGCCCTGTGAGGTTGAAACTAGTAATTTTCTCATCTCGTAGACGAGGGTGCTGAGCTGCAGGGGTTTAGAGGTTGCCCCGGCCCCTTGCTCTTCAGGGGCGGGAAACATACCGCCTTTCCGCAGACACGATGGCTGTGCCAAAGAGCCGGATAAAACCCACCTGTACGGCCAGGAACACCAGCTGCCCCCTGGCTTCTAGCATCCCGTGTCTCAGATATTTGAGCTTTATGCGGGGAGGAGCACAGTGGAGCACGAGAGGGACTGTTTCCCTAAAGGCCTGATTCCTGGCTGGGACTCAGTTTTGTGTTTCTCTTTATGTCGCCTAGGTCATCCAGGTGCCTCAGGGGAAGTACAAAGTGTTACCGACGGAGCGAACCAAGGTCAGTTCTTACCCAGTGGCCCTCATCCCGGGACAGTTCCAGGAATATTACAAAAGGTATCTGTTGCTTTTATCAGCATTTCTGTTGGGTGTTGGGGAGGGACTTCAGAGTCCTGTGCCTCGCCCTAAGATGCTGGGTGAGGTCTGTCCCTCCGCCTCCTGTGGCTCCGTGGTGAAGAGCACCTTCCCCCGGGAACGCGAACGTCCGCTCCTGAAGCCGCCACTGCCCATCTCCTGCCCGCCTGTGCGTGCCTCCGTGGACAGGTGCCCGAGCCTCCTAGCACCTGCGTCCCTAGAGCACGCTGCATGGCCCCGCAGCACCTTGTCACTTGCAAGCTTGCTGGGAATACAGACTCCCAGGCACGACCCTAGGCCTGTCGACTTGGTGGCTGCGTGTTTATGGCTACCTGTGGGGCAGCACCGGTGGAGCGTGCGGGGCACAGGAGGAGTGAGGTCACCCTGGCCTGGCTGCCACTTCTACTCCTCAGAGCAAGAATGCTGCTTCTCTCTTATTCCCGACCTGGATGTAACTGAGAAGGAGGCTAACACAGGGTCATTTTGTTTGAGAATCTCAGCTTTGACTTTGGCTTTAAACCTTATGCTTTTTAGGATAGAGACTGTTCTTTATAGGATTTAAAATGGACTATAGGATCCTACTATTTGAAAGTCCAATTTAAATCATAGGTTAGCAGATTTTAGTTTTTTTAGTTTTGGGTCAGCAAATTATTCTTGTTGATTAAAAAAATTTTTTTTAACATTTACGTTTGAGAGAGTGTGAATTAGGGAGGGGCAGAGAGAGAGGGAGGCACAGAATCCGAAGCAGGCTCCAGGCTCTGAGCTGTCAGCACAGAGCTCGATGTGGGGCTGGAACTCTCAAATCTTGAGATCATGACCTGAGCCAAAGTCATGGACACTTAACCAACTGAGCCGCCCAGATGCCCCTGTGCCTACTTAATGCAGGTTTCCGGGTGGGGACAGGGTATGGAAACGCAGAGGGCAGGCCGCGGATGGGAAGGTGGCAATGGGTCAGCTGCTATGGGTGCCACCTGACTTGGGGTGAGGGGTTGTGATGTCTATTTTCAGCCAGAATAGATGATGACACTAGTTAGAATACATCCTTCATAAGTTGTTTTTAAGTAACTTGCTACTTAAGATTTTGTTCTTTAAAAACAAAGCGTTTTGTCGGTCTGCAGCAGACCCTGAGGCAGTGAGGACTCGGGGAACTGGGGACGGGGGTCAGGTGGCATGGGGTTTGTGTGGTTCTGCACTGCCAGTGCTCCACCTTCCTCTGCTGATGCTTTTTTTTCCTTTTTTTGGGTTGATGATAAAGGACGGAGACATTATCTTTGACAGAAAGAATCAAGTGCATGTTTTACCTCTTAGTCTGATAAAAAACTGTTTAGACTTTTTATTTATTACTTTTCAAATGCAAAATCATTTGTTACATGTGTCATCATTTTCCAAAAGTATTTGTGGTTACCTGGGAAGATTAGGGCCGACTCTGGGTCGCAGATCCGTTCTTTTATGGTTCTGGTAAAAGAGGACTGAGAACCGCCCCTCTGACCCCCAGGTACTCAGCGGATGAGCTGCGGTATCTGCCGCTGAACACGGCCCTCTACGAGCCCCCGCTGGACCCTGAGCTCCCGGCCCTAGATAGTGATGGTGACTCGGACGACGCCGAGGACGGCCGTGGTGACGAGAAGCGAAAACATAAAGGCACTTCGGTAGGAACACCTCTCTGTACGAGCGGGCGTCTCCCTTGAGTGGGTGCTAACTGCTCTGCCGGAGTGCACCTGCCTCTGTGTCAAGGACAGGGCCGTGGAATTCCCTGAGAACTGCTGTTAGGAACCTGACCTTCCGTGCGCCTCGCTGCAGACCGCTGTGCCTTCGGAGGTGTTAGAGTTGCCCCTTTGTGGTTCTTACAGGCGGGTCAGGAAAGGGTACCAGGCCTTAGCATACAATTCCGTATTTAACCGTCTCGGTTTGGGGAGCACATTAACTTGTGTTCCTGTTGCTTAATCAATAGTCTTTGGCTTCCTCCAGGGAAAGGTCAAGAGCACTGGTTTGGTATCAGGGGCAAGTTGGTGTGGTCTGCAGGAGTGAAGAAGGACACACTGGGTGGCAGAGGATTCTGGTTTGACTCGGCACTGTGTGTGAGGCAGCCGGCCACTTTCAGCCTTCGTGGTAGCTGAGCTGAGCCTGGGAGCAGGCCACCATGAAGTGGGCAGGATGTGTTTGTCACCAACTTTTTTTTAAATTATTTTTTATTTTTGAGAAAGAGAGAGAGAGAGATCGCGTGACCAGGGGAGAGAGAGGGAGACAGAATTCAAAGCAGGCTCCAGGCTTTGAGCTGTCAGCACAGAGCCCGACATGGGGCTCAAACCCATGAACCATGAGATCATGACCTGAGCTGAAGTCAGACGTTCAACCGACTGAGCCACCCACGCACCCCAAGTCACTAACAACTTCTAAAACAATTCATGATACATGTTGCATAAATAAGATGCTGTCTAAGTATTAAAATGATGGTACCGCTTCTGTCCTGTCATACTGGGAAAAGGGGCACCATGGTTTGGGCAGACATGTCGTAGGTGACTTTCCTTCACTCTCTTTGTCAGAGTATAAAAGAATCCAACATTTCAGGAGAGGATTTCACAGTATCTACCAAGATTTTTAATATCCACAAAATTCGACCTAGCAAACACACTAGCAGTTTATCTGAAGGAAAAATTTAATTAGGAAAAACAATATCCACTGGAGTGTTAACATTAGTTTTATAATGGAAACTAGGAATAAGTTTCATGTCCACAGTGGGTGAACTATTACATTTATATGATAGAAATGAAGTTCAAAGATTTAATGTGATAAAATGCACATAATACTTGAAAAAATACATGTATACACAGTACAATCCGGTTTTATGTTATTTATTTTTTATTTTTTAAATGTTTATTTTAGAGAGAGAAAGAGCATGTGCGTGTGCGTGAGGCGGTGAAGGGACAGAGGTTCAGAGGATCCAACTCTGCGCCGACAGCAGAGAGCCCGATATGGGGCTCAAACTAGTGACCCTCGAGATTGTGAATTGAGCCAAAGTTGGACACTTAACTCACTGAGCCTCCCAGGCGCCCCTCCAGTTTTGTGTTTTTTGTTTGTTTTTTTAATGAGGGGATATGTGTAGCTAGGGTGTGGTGTGTGTGTGTGTGTGTGTGTGTGTGTGTGTGTGTGTGTGTGTGAATCTGATATCTTAGTGTGCAGACACAAACCTAGCAAAATGAAAAGCAGATGTAGTCACATTCCCGCTAGTTGTCTCAGAATGCTTATCAGAGTGGTTATGGATAACCCAAGTTTTTCATTTATATTTTTCGTAATTTGTATGAACATAATAACAGTTTATTTTAATTAGAAAATTTTAAGTCAGCAAATGAAGAATTAGTTGGTCAGATACTGAGCTCCTAAACTTTGAACACCTAAAATGTATCAGTGCTGTCGTAAAGGTTGGCTGATGACGGCGTTTTCCTACAAGCGTGGCTCGAAGAACTTTAGTGATATTTATAACTCGGTAAAAATACCCTGGTTTATTTAAGACAATTTACTCCTTAAATTTTTTTTTAATGTTTTATTTATTTCTGAGAGAGACCGCGTGAGCAAGGGAGGGTCAGAGAGAGAGGGAGACACAGAATCTGAAACAGGCTCCAGGCTCTGAGCTGTCAGCACAGAGCCCGATGCGGGGCTCGAACCCACGAACCGTGAGATCATGACCTGAACTGAAAGCGGAAGCTTAACCGACTGACCCCCCAGGCGGCCCAACAGTTTATTCCTTAAACAGTTTTCCCTATGAAATCAGGCTCCCCTCGTGCCTTGGCAAAACGGTGTGGCACCAGCCGGGGCAGCGCCCTCTGCCAGTGTTGATGGAGGCAGGACACCAAGTTGGTTAAGGTACAGTTAGCTTTCTGTGGTCACACGTAAGACAGATAAGTGATTTTTAACATGACTTTTTTTTAGTCTCCACCAGGAAAAGTTTTCTTAGAATTATTTTAATTGACAGAACTTTACACGAACCTTTTTTTCTTTTTAAACGTTCGCTGTAGTTTTCAGCATTCGCGCTCTAGTCTGCGTGAATCCCAAGGAATCTCTGTCTCTGCCTTTGCCTTCCAGGACAGCTCCTCCGGCAACGCGTCTGAAGGGGAAGGCCTTCCCGACGGCCAGGAGGAGCCTCTGCCGGGAAGACAGAGATCCAAGGACAAAGCTGCTACTCCACGAAAAGACGCTTCCAAACGTTCTGTACTGTCCAAGTCAGTCCCTGGGTACAAGGTAGAAGAAAAAAGCCCCTGACTCCGCTTCCTTCCTGAGCAGCCTCTCTCCCCGAGATAGTTTACCTCTGACTCCGAGCGGTGGAGGCCTGCCCGCCGCGCTCCACTGCTGTCCTGTGTGCCCTCTGTCAGCCTCCTCCTGTCGTGCTTTATTTTCCTGGTGGCTTTTCTGTCACTTCTGCCTATGGTTTAGCTTCTGTTTTCTGTAGATGTACGGTTTATAAGAAAATCTTTTTTTGTCTTTTAAACAATAACCAGGCAAGTATGGGTTTTTAAAAAATTACTTCCACGCAGAACTTTATACTTTGTTTCCTTGGGGTAAGGCTCGTAATTATCTGACATTTGCAATATCCTAATATGTCGTATAGCTGAGCATGCCACGCCGTGAAGTATGGGTGGACAGACTCTTAGAATAAGCCGCCTCTCCTGAAGGAAGATCTGGGTTTAATTTAAAGATTATCTGATCCACTTGCCAAAGTCCACTAACTCTGTGATAGAAAACAGTAAAACCTGTTATTTACATTGTGGTGATTTTTAGCCTCACCCTGGCAAATAGCCTCTTTGATTCTACGACAAGGATTGAAGCGTTATTTAGTGACGTGACCTGGCTTAGATGTATATATACTTGTTAACTTCCGGTCTGGGCTGTTCTCAGAGTAAGGTAGTGTGCTATCAGCAATATTATTTTTGTGGTTCCTCCTGCCCTCTGTCCCTTCCTCTCCGGAGGGTCAGGTGAGAGGTGAGTGGCCTTATCCCTAGATGGGGGGTTAGGAATATCATAAAAGGACTGGAATTAGCTGCACAGTTTTAGGTTCTGGGTGGTGATCATAAAATAGGCTGTCCATGCAGCCCGGAATGGATCAGAATATGCTTTTCATTGTGGTGATGAAAGTGTTTTGAAGGGACATTTTAGAGTAAGGTGATCGAGTAGTTCTACCGAGTGGAGTTGTTAAACATCTTGTTGTGGGTCAGGATTGGGGCCGTGCTGGTTGATCCGGAAGAGCAGGGTTGAGCGTGCTGCCAGCCGCTTCCGTTCCGCAGCCACAGCCTGCTCACGGTTCACTCCCCCTGCTTTTCCTGAAGTTTAAAAAGCAGGTTAGTGAATTAGTGTATTTAATCCATATTTAATTAGAAAATGCCTTTACTTGATCAGTTTTAAAATACGTGTTTTTCCAGCCTGTGGCAAGCAAATCCAAAGCTTCATTCGGCACGGGATGGCTTCGGTAGGGTGCAGCCGTGTGGTTTTTATACTGGTTTTTACGTATATAGCTTACGTAATTTTTTACTTAAGATGTAAATTAATGCTGAATAATCAAAAGCAAATGAACTCCAAAGATTAAATCTTGGAAGGTTAGCCTGGTGTGTGCGCGCTGGTCTTCAAACGGGAGAGGCTGCGCGGCGCTCCCGGCCGGCATCCCGGAGCCCCTGCAGAGGTAGCCTGGATTGGTCATGGGATCAGAGGCCAGAGTGTCGAAGGAGAGGTATCATAGAGGCTGAAAATGAAGAATTACTCCACAGTATCATTGATTTGATATAGAAGAAATCATATAGATTAACCTAAATTGATAGGACTCAAGGGGGTGTAATCTGCGAAATGCACATTTTATAACTTGTGTGAACATTTTTAGTAGCTAAAAATGTTTCAGGTATTTTAGAGTTTGGAACAACCTGTATCTAGACTTAATACATTAACGTGAACATGTTTATTAAACGTAACCTCTCTGTGAAAAATATTAATAAGCCAAGATGTGCCTAAATATTCGGGTACTTCACGCTGAAGCTCATACATATAAATATGTTGGAGTTACGGACAGTGATGGCGCAGCTGATGTCTTGCTTGATGAGATTCACTAGTGCTTGCCCTGAATTTGTAGGACAGTAGTGTTTGGGTTACATTAACCTGAAATTAAAGCGTATTGTTTGTTAGGAGTCAGGCCTGGGTTGCAAGTATATAATTAAAATCTATACCATGTTACTGCTACCATGAAAGTCTCGCTTATCTTTGGTTATTTTCCAAGCAGGAAAGTAAGGGTATTGTGAGCCTTTTATTTGAGATGCTGAGAGCTGTTAGGATGAGTATTTTAATTTTCTTGTCAGTAGTGACACTGATGTTGTTGCAGTTTCTAGAACTGTCTCTGTCAGACACCGGGTCCTCTTCTATCCGTCTTCGCAGGAGTTCTGTGCACTGTTCCCTTCCTCCTCCTCCTCCATCAGAGACTAAGCTTCCCAGCCGGCGGCCCTGGGTGTGAGCAGGCCCTGGGTGGAGCAGGGCGGCTTCCCAGAGAGCCGAGTGCTTGAGAGAACAGAATTACCGTAGAAAATGCTGCGGAGCTCTGTCTCTCCCCATCTCTCTCTCTCTGTCTCCTTCTCCCCTTTCACTTCCTCTTTTCATCAAGATGAAGACTATTGGGTAAGAAAAATTTTAAGTGGCTTAATGAAATATTATGATTTTATGCATAGAAGTAAACCTAGAATTTTCTTGGTGTCCCTTTTTATCATAGGTGTTTAATGTATGTTTTAATGGCTGTAGAACTTGAATTGCTCTAGAATGTGAATGACTAGCCTTGTGTTTTATTCATTTTTGACTTTTGTAAAGGATCTCCCATGAAGGGTTCTCCTTTTAGAATTTAATACTGTGTAGTTACCTCCCTGACTTCAGTGAAAGGTAACCGAGTACTTGGAATGCCAGCGTCTAACTTCAACTACAAGTATTAAACAAGTAGATCTTTTACCTTCAGTGCAGGCGGCATAACCAAAGGGTGGTTCTTATTTTGGTGTGCTGACAGGTAGCTTTCTGCTGTATATTACGGCACTTCCAGATTTGGTCGTCACCGAATCGGAACTTGGGTCCTAGAAGTGCACTTGTAGCTATTTTTTTTCTTTTACTGTAGGAAACACAGTGAGAACCTTATTCTTAGAATGTAGCAGCAGCAACGGAAGGGAACTGCTCTGTAAGACTCCCACGGTTTGAGCACGTGACACTGCCCCGGTGTTGGGGAGCAGGGTATAAACATACACTTACAGCAGATGTAGAATAGTTAACGGTAAAGTTTTATATGTATGTTTTAACTCCCATATTTATTATTTTGTAGAGACATTTGTGATTGTTTAGAGTTATTGTTTTTATTATATTTATGTATAAGGTTGACTTTTTTTTAAATAAATAAGCCAAAAATTATTTTTGAATGCCTCTGTCATCTTTTGCAAAAGAAGGACAATTTAAAAAAATCAAAACTTAAAAGAATTAAGAAAAAATTGTTTAGGCCTAAGGTTTTGAAGGTGGCAGTGAGACATTTCAAAGCTGGAATACTATAAACAAAGTTGGAGTTTCCTTTCGGCTTCTCTTTGGTTTAAGAACTTAGGAAAGGGAATGAGAAGATGCATTTGGCTGGGTTGGAAGAAAACAGAAATACAGCAACCTGGTGACCTCCCCCCAGTCCCTACGTACACATACGGTCCTGGCCCGTCCACCCTGGCCCATGCTGGCTCTGCTTTTCCTGCCACCGTTACTTAACGTGTTCGTAGAGTGGGAGTGAACGCCATTTCGCTCTGGTCGAAACTGGGATGTTTGGGTGTTCTCCCTGCCCTGGTAATTGTAGGTGCTATGCATCCTTTCTTCTTTGTCCTTTTCCATGTGTCGCTAAGTGTGTTTTAAAACCCAAATGCACCTTCACTGGATGGAGCAAATCTTTAATCTGAAAAATGAATGGTACTCAGAATATGAGGGTGTCTGTAACTTTTTAAGTGATCAGTGTTTGCTTGCCTGAAAGCTTACTTTTCTCTTTCATGTTTTGTATCTCATACTGAATGCTCTCCCCTAAGCATAAGCTCTTTTATTATTAGATATGCAAAGGGAATAATCACAGCTGTTTCCCGGAAATGTTTATGCACATAACATGTATGGATGAGACATTTTTCAATTAAAAATGTTAAAACATTGATTTTATAATTTATAACTTGTTTTATAGATCTGTTTTTTCAACTTTGAGAAATAAGCAGTTTTTAAACAAAATCTGCTGCTTAAAACTGAGTCTTCTGTGAAGCCTTACTCACATGTAAAGGTCATTTGGTACCTGGATTTCTTCTTCCAAATAATAGTGCAATTTGACACTGCATTTAGTCTTCCAGATCAGTAATCAGATCTTGCTGTGCACTAGGGAATATAGAATGCTACATTTAATCCCGACAGGAGATCCTGCTGTTGACAGACTTTTAAAACGAAATCTAAGGCTTTAGTATGTTGAAAGCTGACTCTCTCAAGTTAGGTCTTTCTAAAAGATCCTCCTTAGCAAGTTACTGAAAGTAAAGATACGGCGGTAACAATTCCTTATGAACCCACAGTGAGTACTTCTGGCATGAATTTATAGCCCTCTTCTACCCTTCCAGCCAAAGGTCATTCCAAATGCTCTCTGTGGAATTTGTCTGAAGGGTAAGGAGTCGAACAAGAAAGGGAAGGCTGAATCACTTATACACTGCTCCCAGTGTCATAACAGTGGTAAGTACTGACGGGTCTTAACATCTCAACCACCCTATTTGTTGCTTCAAAAACCAGCATTTTTAGTTGTCCACTACACCCGAATCAAAGAATCCTCAAATATACAGGGTAACTTGTAAGGCATAGGGAAGGAGCCCATGTATTTTCCTCTGCTTTGTATTTTCATTTCTTTGGTGATTAGACATTGTAGCCATCTTGAGAAATCCCAAAGCAAACTAGCATTTTGTTATTTTATTAAATTCAAAATTCTTCTCTGAAATACTAATATTGGTTTTGGTTTAGGCCATCCTTCTTGCCTGGATATGACCATGGAGCTTGTTTCTATGATTAAGACCTACCCATGGCAATGCATGGAGTGTAAAACTTGCATTATATGTGGACAGCCCCACCATGAAGAAGAAATGATGTTCTGTGATGTGTGTGACAGAGGTTATCATACTTTTTGTGTGGGCCTTGGTGCTATTCCATCAGGTAAAGATTACGAAAAGGAATGAAGGGACTCTCCCATCACTTTTTTTAAAGGCTGCACAAGCACCTCAGAGATCCTTCTGTTCCCAAGAAGTTACCAAAGCTGTGACTATCCAGATAACGTCCACCTGCTTTTCATCGCTAGGTGACCCGGCTAAAGGACAAAGGGGGTCAGAGGGCCGCCTCCAAGTTTTGGAAAAGAGCTCATTGTATAGAATGAACTCAGGCCTTTCCAGTGAAAGAGCTAAAGCAGAAGCGTCCATTCATTTCAAAGCCTTGATTTTATTTTTGTGTCCTCTATTCAGATACTCAACAAAAATGCCTGCTATGCCTTTATAAATAAACCAGATTTCTATAAAATGAGGCAGCATAACAATTCCAGATAACTTTGGAACACAGAGTCGAAGAATAAATCACAGTAATTGGACTAAAATATTACACATAATTGTGTAAATTTAGAACTTAACTTGCATAGTTAACACTGTATAATACTTTATAAAACCCACGCCTAGTAGTTTCCTGGGAGTCATTAAGAAGCAGGTGACTTAAAGTTCGGTAGTAACTCAGCTGAAGTAACCTAGTGCGGTTCATCGCTGTGTGGTCAGATGCTGGTCAGGTTTAAAGTGCTGTCTGGTGCACCAGGACGTGAGAGGAGTTCACACATGCAGCTGCTGCTGAACAGCAGGGGAAAAGGCTGGAAACAAGCCAAAGTCAGTAACAGGGTTTATAGACGACATGTACTTTTGAACTTTTAAAGTATGACAGTGTCTGGGTTTCAGAAAGGATTGTAGTAATTTTTTAAAGGTCCAGATCATTAGATGGTATTGATCTCCTCTCCTCCCCCAACTTGCACTGAATTTTACATGGCATTGTTTACTCCGATTTTTCTCCTTAAATTAAGGAACTTCCTGGTGCCCTTCACATCACACATCCACAGAAAAAAATACCACTAGTGATACCTAAGGAAGGAGCTCCAAATAGGTTTAAAACTTAGTCCTAAAAAATTAAATTTCATATTATATTAACTAACAATTTTTCTCCTAGGTCGCTGGATTTGTGACTGTTGTCAGCGAGCCCCCCCAACACCCAGGAAAGTGGGCAGAAGGGGGAAAAACAGCAAAGAGGGATAAAATAGCTTTTGATCCCAATATTGTAACATGGACTTAAACGAAATACTTGGTGCCTATTTACATTCTCAATTTTATGCCAATAAAAGATTTCTGAAATTAACCATGTGCTTAAAATCTGTAAGTTGATTTATTTGTTATAAGCTACTATTCCCCTTAAAACCAATTTCAGGTAGAGAAATAGTTCATTTTCTTTTCTTTTTTTTAAGTCTCTTAGTGCTTTGGCTCTCTCCAGAAATTCAGTGGAAATATAGGCAACGTAATTGAAGTACTTATCTAGTTTTCCTTGGCCTGAAAGTTATTACTTGCATGAAGTTTTCCTAATCTGTCTGGTTTCTGGCCAGTCCTGGGTAGCATAACAAAATTACAGAGTCTCAGGTGATCAGTGCCAATGACCTTAACCTGCAGGGAGGCAGGGGCGCGCGCCTGCGCCAGGCGGCTCGGGCTTGGTCTCTGGGCTCGGTCTCTGCTCCGGGCGCAGGCACCCCACTTTAGGCCACATGCGAGCAAAGAGGAAGAGCTGGTTACATTTCCGACCCGTTCCAGGTGTGCACGCCGGGACCTCATCTCCAATCACTGCCTGGGGTGAAGGCGCAGCCACAGACCTTTCCAGCCGGGCGACTCGGCTGCGGGAAGGGTGCTGCGTTTTGCCTAAGCCCCCAATCCCCTGACACACCCATCAAACTGCAGTCGAAACATTTTATTGTGCGTATTCCTCTTACAGGGGCTTTGAGAACCGAAAAGAGCAACGTCGTTCTTGCCGCGCTCCCTACTGTCGGGGTAAGTGAGGTAACGAGCGTATGGCTTTACGGAGAGAGACCTCCCGGCGGAGGCCCGCGGCCACCGGTTTGTTCGGGGCGTTCCAGGGATCAGAAGAGGATCTCCAGCACCAGTTTCAAAACGCTAATTAAGACGGTCCAGAGCACGGACTCCTCCTCCGGGGGCGCGGCCTCGGGCGCCGCCGCCGGCCTCTGGCTCCGGCCCGCCCCGGCGTCGGCCGCCTCCCCGAACGGGGGCTCCGGCGCGCGGTCGTAATACACCTTCATCTCAAACTCGCTCTCGTGGTGGGACGGGTGCCCGTACACCCCGATGCCCACGGGCCGCCGGAAGTGCGCGGGGATGGCCACGGCGTCCGGGCCGCAGGTCACCGACTGCAGGTCGTAGTCGTCGAAGCTCGGGTGCAGGGTGCTGTCGGACACGTACAGGTCGGCGTCGCCCCTCAGGCTGCGCATCCGGAGGACGATCTTCCCCTCGTGGTTCAGGCGCAGGTAGCTGTAGTTCCCGGCGCCGATGTGGCCCTGCACCACGTGCAGCAGCAGCCACTCCTCGGGAACCGCGTCCTCGTCCGGGGGGCCCCCCGCCCACGCGAGCTGCGAGGCCAGCAGCAGCAGCAGCAGCGCGCGCCGCCAGGCGGCTGCCATGCCCGACGCGGGGCGTCAGCCGCCCGCCCGCGGCCTTCCTGCGGGACGACCGGAGCACTCAGCGCGCCCGCGCCGCCGCCCGGGCCCGGGGGCGGGGACGGGGGCGGGGGCCGTGCGGGGCGGGAGACGGAGGGCGCGCGGAGGCCGGGCGCAGGGCCCAGCGGAGGGGCGGCTCTGGGGGGGACCGCCCCGCCCGGGGCGACGAGGGGGGCCCGCGGGCGGCGGCGGCGGCGGGGGGGAGGGCGGGCCTCCGGGCCTGGGACTCACCGCCGCTGCCCGACGGCTGCCGCGTCCCGAGCATCGGGAGCCGCGCCGGGCCGCCGCGCCGGAGCATCCGGAAGTGACGCGAACCCGGAAGGGAGGCGTGACCCGGAAGCGAAGGTCCTTTGGGCTCTCGCGGGAATGACGAGAGTCTCGTGGGCGCGGAGCCGCGGCGGCTGGTAGCCGGGGCGACGGCAGCGGGGCGGGCCGCGGGCTGCCTGCTCCGTCTCGCCGCGACCGGGCGTCCGCCTCCGGGCTGCGCCCGCTCCCGGCGGCCCGAGACCCTCGCCCAGCGCTTGTCACCTGCTCTCCGTTCTTCATAAGAACATGGTACTTTTTGAAATTCTCCTAAAAGAAGCTTCACAATGTAGTTATGTTTATATTCAGGATATTTTGTTAATTTGGAACCTGGGATTAAGGGGCACCTGTTGGTCATTGAAAAAGATTTCTGGAAGAAAGATCACGCTTCTGTGTTGAGTCCGGTTCTTTGCCTTTATGGGAATACGCGGAGTGTAAACCCTGAGGACCGGGAACGGCCACCGTGCCAAGCAGCTGGTCGGGGAGCCGCTTCGGAACCCACTTACGTGCGTGGGGGTGACGTGGCGGGCTTACGGCTGATTGCTCTCTGTGGGTTCATGTCCCTGAAGTTGGGAAAAGCTGTACCCAGGTGGGTAGCGACCCACTGGTGTTCGGGCTGATGCCGGAGACGCGCTGGCGGCTGTCAGCACCCTCCTGCGGCGTCGGGCTCTGGTGACGCGGGAGCCCCGCGAGCCGGGCGTGACCACCCGTCCCGTTCCCTGTGAAAGCGTACTGGGCCTGGCGACGAGAGAGGGGCTGTGAGTAGGGGTACATCTGGGTCTGTTTTAAACAACTGAAGAAGGAGGGGCGCCTCGCTGGCTCAGTCTGTTGAGCGTCCGACTTCGGCTCAGGTCGTGATCTCACGGTTCGTGGGTTCGAGCCCCGCGTCGGGCTCTGTGCTGACAGCTCGGAGCCTGGAGCTGCTTCAGATTCTGTGTCTCCCTCTCTGCCCCTTCCTCACTGGCACTTTCTCTCAAAAATAAACATTAAAATAAATTTAACATAAAGGAAATTACTTTTATTTTATTATTTTTGAAATGTATTCACTTAGCATCTGTGCACAGGCACACAGACGTGCGGGAGGGGCGGGGGAGGGGGGGGAGAGAGAGAGAGAGAGAGAGGAGAATCCCCCCAAGCAGGCTCAACTCTCAGCACAGAGCCCGATGCGGGGCTGGAAATCAAGAACCCTGAAATCATGACCTGAGTTGAGTCGGACCCTTAACCAGGTGTGCCACCCAGGTGCCCTGCAAATGACTTTTAAAGCGAGTGTCGTAGCGATGGTCTGGAGGCATGATTTGTGCTCAGCTAACAAGCCATGGAGGCGCAGAAGTGCATAATGTGCAGTTTGAGAGCTGACAGACTACAAAGTCCACTTCTCTGCTGGCCAACAGAAGGAGTACATAGTCTTTTTTTTTTTCCCCATTTTTTTAATGTTTATTTTTTAGAGAGAGAGAGAGACAGAGTGTGAATAGGGGAGGGACAGAGAGAGAGGGAGTCACAGAATCTGAAGCAGCTCCAGGCTCTGAGCTGTCAGCACAGAGCCCGACGCGGGGCTCGAACCCACGAACCGCGAGATCATGACCTGAGCCGAAGTCAGACGCTCAACCGACTGAGCCACCCAGGCGCCCCATTTTTTTTTTTTTTTTTTTTTAAATTAAAGCAGCCATATAGAAAGAAGAGTATTATCTTTAAAAACATAATTTAGGGGCACCTGGGTGGCTTGGCTGAGTGGCTGACTGTTGGTTTTGGCTCAGGTGGTGATCTCCTGGTTCGTGAGTTTGAGACCCGAGTTGGGCTCTGCGCTGGTGGTCTGGAGCCTGCTTATGATTCTCTCTCTCTCTGCTCCTTCCACTCACACCCACTCTGGATAAACAAACCTTAAAAATTGTTTAGGGAAGGACTTACGGACACAGAAATGACTGTCTGATTTGGTGCCATCCCCACACCCCCGTCATGAGCCGTTGCTCCGCATGATGGCAGTCGCAGCCTCAGGACAGCTGGAGTTAGAGCCTCCTCCCACTCTGCGCGTGTGGAGAGCCATCGAGGCAACTTTATCGTTGCTATGACCCGCTTACGCTGCCATGGGTCCTTCTGAGGTGGCGAGCGCTCTAACGGCCTTTAAGTGCTTGGCTTGTGCCCGTCGACGTTCCCAGCTCTTCTGGCTTTCGGGGTTCCCATCAGCTGCTGCCTCTACTTACCACAGAACGTTATTCGCCTGGGGCCTTGCGCCGGGCCCAGTGCAGCTCAAAGTGGGCCCAGCTCTTTCGGCTGGACCCAGGCCCGTAACCACCAGCAGTTCCCAGTGTGGAATCTGGGCGGAGTCGGGAGAGAATCGGGGAAGGATTCCAACCCAGCGGGGACCTGTGGAGATGGACCGAGATGAGGAGCTCCGCGCAGAGAGAGGAGTGTGCCCGGGGCCTTCGAGGCCTGGAGGAGCAGTCACACTGGCCGCAGGCTGCCGCACCCGTTTCTCCTTGTCCCTGACGCCGTCAGACAGCGCCTCACACCCAGCCCTGCCGCTAAAGCCGTCGAAGCAGAGGCGCAGCCGAGCACACTTAACGGCCATGCTGGCCACTTCACGCGCTTGCGTCGGGCCGCGTCCCCTCGACCGATACACCGGAGCTGTGCTGAGCCCTGGGGAGGGAGGGCTTTTAACGATGGAGAGGGTGGGGGAAGGACATTATTAGAGCATGCGCTGTTTCAGGCAAGGTCGCCTTCCTCAAGGGAATGGACGGGGTCTGTGGGACACGTCACCAAATCTGTCACTAGAGCTGAGCAGGTAGTTCCGAGCTGAGTGGAAAAAGTGACGTTCCTGGGGACTGAGACCTCAGTCACATTAGGCACTAAGTCGTCTGCTGTGGCTGCGTTTTCGTCCTGCCGCTCCTTTTTAACAACTCAGGTCTTTATTAAGCACCTAACGCGTCCTCGGCCCCAGGACACGGTTTTTCCTTTCCCAGAGCTGGACATCAGTCAGTTATGTAATTGTGTGTGTGTGAATGCAGTTGGCCTTTGAACAGCATGGGGGTTAGGGATACCTCCCCTCTCCCCGCAGTTGAAACTCTGTGTATAACTTTTGACTCCCTGGAAACTTAACTACTAGCAGCCTGCTGTTGAGTAGAAGCCTTACTCGTGACACAAGCAGTTAACACCTATTTTGTATGTAATCTGTACTACGTACTGCATTCTTACAATAAAATCATCGGAGAAAAGAGACTGTTAGTAAGGAAATGGTAAGGAAACTGCACTCCTGGAAAGTACGTGCTGTATTTATTGAAGAGCGTCTGCAGTCGCCCCTGTGCTGTGGGAGGAGCGGACGCGAGGAGTGAACGGGAAGACGGTGAACGGGGCCGGGTGGGGGTGTAGGACGAGCTGGGCCACCGGCGGGGCCAGGAGTTAGGTCCCCGCTTCAGAGAGACGGGCAGCTGTGGGCAGCGTCTGAGCTGTCTTTGTCGTCGAACCACAGCTGGTCATCCCTGGGTCGTGGGCCCAGCTCGAGCTCCTTAGGGAACTGAATTGCCCTCAGGCTGCGGAGGGACAAGCAACACTGCCCGGCCTGGGATGGGTGTGTCTCAAAAGAGAGCACTGGCTCCTGGAGCCCAGCGGCCAGCGCCCTGCAGGGTATCCCCTCGTGCCGTGCGTGTGGCACGAAAATGCCCAGCTGCACGTGGCAGCAGTGCCGTTACAGACCTCCCCCCGAATTGGGGATTGGTGTTACTCCAGTAAGTGCAGTGACCCCGCAGGTGTGGGGGCACGTGGGGTGGGCAGTCATCTGCAGGTGTAGGGGGGCGTGGGGCGGGCAGTCGCCCCGCAGGTGTCGGGGGGGCATGGGTGGGCAGTCGTCTGCAGGTGTAGGGGGGCATGGGGCAGGCCATCGTCCGCAGGTGT